>NC_042615.1:687392625-687692625 GCF_901001135.1 Rhinatrema bivittatum | reverse complement strand
ACTTAACCCGACAAAATTTGACTGGCAAAATTAATCTGATTTCCAGTCAAATCTAGTCAGTTAGATATTGGTTGAAAATGACACTAAAATGACCTACCGTAGGCCTGATATTTGGTTGGCCCAACATGGAGCTAAATTTAGCAGGCTAATGATGAAAACCAAAGCTAACAGACACAGATGTGAATGGATTATAACTGTGTGCTGAAATTCAGCGCATAGTTTCTTAATGCACAGGTTAAAATATTTGTTACTCCTGATGCAGTAATCTAATGTTATGCTAATAAACTGGGAATTTTAAAAGTGCACTGACTAGAAAATGTGTACACAAACCTGAGTTAAAATATGCACTCTGCACAGGCTGATCACACATTTTAAACTTGGAGGCGTGGAAGAGTCTCTCAGCCATGATTTATGTGCACAAATTTCATGCCTTTTACACATAAAAGATTTTTATGTGCACAAAAATATTTTTGGCACAGAAAGCATAAAGCATATTTATGTATAGAAACCATGCTTTGTATGTGTAAAGCATGTTTTCTGCATATAAATCCCGATTACATGTCCCAATGTTGGGGAATTTCTTTTTCTGCCCCTACTGACACAAGTGCTGGAAACTTTAACTCTGACCAGATGTAAACTTTTCAGCGCCAAATTATGCAAGCGTATCTCTCTGCATTGGGAAGTAATAGCTGATGCCTTCATTTGCATGCGATTTCTATGCGAGGGTGCTACACAGGATCCACAGTTTTACACACACATTTTTTTTGCGCAAAACTCCTTGCTGCATCGGGAATAACATTTGTGCATATAGGGCCAGATTTTAAAAAGGTTATGCGCGTAAATCCGGAGAATTTACCCGCGCGCACCCTTTTAAAATCTACCCCAAAGGGCCTGATTTTCAAAAGCATTTACATGTTTAAAACTAGATTTTGCACATATAAATGCATTTTATAAAATCCAGGGTCGGCGCGCGCAAGGGGGTGCACACATGTGCACCTTGCGTGCACCGAGCCCTAGGGGAGGGCCGATGGCTTTCCCCGTTCCCTCCCTTTCCCTATCTAAGCCACCCCCCCAGCCCTACCTAAATCCCCCCCTAACTTATTTTGTCGAGTTATGCCTGCCTCTGGCAGGCGTAACTTGCGCGCGCCAATTGTCTGCCGGCGCGGCAGGCCCTGACACAGGCCGCTGTGTCGGGGCACTCGGCCACATCCCTGGACCATGGCCCCGCCCACATCCTGCCCATTTTTGCGAGCCCCGGGACATACGCGTGTCCCGGGGCTTGCGCACGCTGCCGAGCCTATGCAAAATAGGCTCGGTGCGCGCAGGGGAGGGGGGGGTTAAGGGTTACGCGCGTAACTTATGCGCGTAACCCTTTTAAAATCCGCCCCAAAGTGCATACAACTGAGGGTAAAACTGCAGAATATGCCTTGCTGCATCGGCCTAACCACACCTCCATGGCAAGCCAAATTTATCTACTTTCCTATCTTTCCTATCCATCTATATTTTCCTATCCATCTATATTTTATAATTTTATACAAATTTTATAATTTTATACATATTTTCCTATCTTTCCTATCCATCTATATTTTATAATTTTATACATATTTATTAATTCATACAGTTGGCTAAAATGTTAATATTCTTTCTTTAATTTCCTCCCCTTTCAGATCCTAGTTATTTTTCCTTGTTTTTTGTAACTTCCTCACATCCTAAATATTGTTACAATGTTTTTATTTGTTAAGTTTCTTATTATTTTTGATGTTGAATTGGGAAATGTTCTACCATGTTACTCTCTGCAGTTATTCACATTGTTAATTGTAAACCGGGTTGATGTGATTCATATCATGAAACTCGGTATAATAAAAAAAAAATAAATAAATAAATACTCTGCAGGGTGATATTTTCAACCTCAGGAGCTAGTCTGTCAATACCTAAATTAGGCAACTAGATCCTTCTGAAAATTAACCCCAGAGAGTATAATGGAAGATAAAGACCACACAGCTCATCTAGACTGCCTGTTTTTCCTTTCTGTTGCAGTCCCAAAACCCTACTTGATCTCTGGCTTTACCTTCACTACCCTGCAACTATGGATCCTCTGTGCTTCTACCATGCTTTCTTTAATTCTGAAACTGTTTCTGCCTCTACGAGTTCCATTGGGAAGCTCTTCCATGCATCCATCACCATTTCCGTGAAGAAATATTTCCTGAAATTATTATAAAGAAGTAATAATGCATTAGTTAGTTACTATAAAATATGCTAGGTGGGGTCATTGTGAGATGGATGAAGAAAAAAAGATTTATTTCTGTATTTTTTGGATTGCATGAGTCATTAATAAGGGACTTCATTTTTAGTTTTTATTTGATTTTTCCTGGGTATTTCAATGTTATAACAAAAACAAATCTGTGGAAAAATGACTTTTCCACTGAATTTTCTTCTGTGTGTTATAACAAAGTCATTTTTCCACTGATTGTTTTTTGTTATAACATTGAAGTTCCCAGGAAAAATAAAATAAAACTGAAAGGAAGGTATCTAGTCATTAATAATTAAATTAAATTTGTACCTACATTTTATTTCCTCTATATTCCCATATTTTCTCTATGACTCTTCAGATGGGGGGGGGGGCTAGAAAAAATAAAAGTGGATAAAGGTTTGGGGTCAGACGAAATTCACCCCAGGGTGCTGAAGGAGCTCAGAGATTTGCTGGCGAGTCCACTAAGTGTCCTGTTCAACAGATCACTAGATTCAGGCATGGTGCCAAAAGATTGGAGAATAACAGTGGCGATACCACTACACAAGAGTGGCAGCAGAGATGTGGCTGGAAACTGCAGGCCGGTTAGCCTCACCTTGGTGGTGGATAAACTGATGGAGAAACTATTGAAGGAAAGGATAGTAAACTATCTGGAATCCAGAGGGTTGCTGGATCCGAGACAACATGGATTCACAACATGGAAATTCTGTCTGACAAATTTGATAGATTTCTTTGACTATGTGACAAAAGAATTTAACCATGGAAAAAAGCTGGACTTTAGCAAAGCATTTGATACAGTCCCACACAGAAGACATCTAAACAAAATGAAAAGTTTGGGGCTGAGTGACGTGGATTGCAAACTGGCTGACGGATGGAAGACAGAGTGTGATAGTGAATGGATCATATTCTGAGGACAGAAGGGTGTTGAGTGATGTGCCACCGGGATTGGTGTTGGGACCAATACTATTCAATATCTTCGTGAGTGATATAACAGAAGGAATTGAGGGTAAAGTCTATCTATTCACAGATGATACTAAGATCTGCAATAGGGTGGACACACCCGAAGGAGTGGAGAAAATGAGACGTGATCTAAGAAAGCTAGAGAAGTGGTCTGAAAGATGGCAGCTGAACTTCAATGCAAAGAAGTGCAGTGATTTATCTGGGGAGCAGAAACCCAAAGGAACTCTATGTATTGGGGAGTGAAGAGCTGATAAGTACAGAGTAAGAGAGGGACTTAGGTGTCATAGTGTCTAGCAAACTGAAGACGGCAAAACAGTGTGAAAAGGCAAATGCTAAAGCCAGAAGAATGTTGGGCTGCAAAGAAAGAGAAATATCTAGTAAGAAAAAAGAAGTGATAATTCCCTTGTACAGATCCTTTGTGACACCCAACCTGGAGTACTGTGTTCAGTTCTGGAGTCCTTATCTCAAGGGGGACAGAGGTAGAGTGGAGGCGGTTTAAGGAAAGGCAACCAAAATGGTGGGAGTCCTCTTCATATGACCTATGAGGATAGGTTGAGGGCACTAAATATGTACACCCTGGAAGAGAGGAGATGCAGAGGGGACATGATACAGACCTTCAGATACATAAAAGATATAAATGATTCTCAACAAAAAAACAAACCTCTTCTACTTGAAAGATACAAAGAGAACTAGCAGTCATGATATGAAACTCCAGGGAGGTAAACTCAAATTGAATCTCAGGAAATATTTCTTCACAGAGAGGGTGGTGGTTGCTTGAAATGCCCTTCTGGAGAAGATGGTGAGAAAGAAGACATTAAAGGACTTTAAAAGGACATGGGATAGATCAGCGATTCTCAACTGGTGTGTCACGTGCTACCAGGCTCCTGCTGCTTTTCCTCCCTTTCCTTCACTGAGTGAGAGGCAGACAATCTTCCACTGCTGCCGTTGCTGCCCAGGCTATCAGCACGTTCAAGCCTGGATGGGAACGGCAACAGTGTTAGGGGAGGCTGGCAACTACAGTTGGCTTTTTCTTCTTCCTGCACCTGCCCAGTGGCCTGGATAAGGAAGTGATGTGCAGTGGAGTGTGTGGAAAGAAGAAAGAGCCATGCTGAATGAAAAGTAGTGGCGGCAGCATTGGCCCCAAGCAGTAGTGTGGGCCCAGAGCAAAATCCGAAGCAGCTGTCAATCAGCAAAGGAGACAGCAGCATTAGTCTCCCACAGCCGATGGACTTGTTCTTTCTTGGCCTACAGGGGCAGGAAGAGGAAGCGCTGCAGCTACCATTTGTGCTCGAGGGGGGGGGGGGGGGGGAGGGGCAGGAAGTGAGAGATAGAGAGAGCCAGCCAGCCTGTGTGTGAGAGAATTTGTGTATAATTGAGAGTGTGTATATGTAACTGTGATTGAGAGCCTGTGTGTAAGTGAGAGCATGTATTTGATTGAGAGCATGTGTGTAAGTGTGTGAGAGAGAGCATGTGTGTGATTGAGAGAAACTGGTCAGAAAGGTGATTTGTGTATATGTGAGAGACAATGAAAGTGACTGGTCAGCGAGATGACTCAAGTGTGTGTGTATGAAAGAAAGAGAGACTGGTCAGGGAGATGACTGATGTGTGTATGAGAGAGTGAGAGATTGGTCAGGGAGGTGACTGGTGTGTGTGTGTGTGTGTGCGTATGTGTGTGTGTGTGTGAGAGAGAGAGAGAGAGAGAAAGAAAGCATGGAAGTAAGAAACCTGTGTATCTGAGAGAGCATGAGAGTAAGAAGCCTGATGTGTGGGAGTGTGTGTGAAAGAGAGAATGGGAATGAGAAGTCTGTATATATGAAAGATAGGATGGGATTGGGAAGCCTGTGTGTGTGTGTGTATGCATGAGAGAGAGACTGGTTGGTGAGATGACTGGTGTGAGAGAGAGAGACTGGTGTGTTTGTGTGTGTGTGAGAGAAAGTGATTATGGGAATGAGAAGCTGTACATGTGGAGAGAGCAAGCATGGGAATGAGAAACCTGGGTGTGTGGGTGTATGTGAGCAACAGCATGGTAGTGAGAAGCCTGTATATGTAAGATAGAACATGGGAGTGGGAAGCCTGTGTGTGTGTGTGTATGAGCATGAGAGAGAGAGAGACTATTTGGGAAGGTGACTGCTGTGTGTAAGAAAAAAATTAGTTGGGAGATGATTGGAGGATGAGAGACAGAATCTGGTCATGGGGTATGACTGGTATGTGTGTGTGTGTGTGTGTGTGTGTGTGTGAGACAGAAAGACTGGTCATGGGCCCTAAGGAAGAGAACCACGAGTACAGAGCTTCAGCCACTTCTGCTACTTCTGGTGTGTGCTACTGGCCTGCATGGAAGAGGAGTAGGAGAGCTGCTGGAGGGGGTAAGTAAAGGTGACTTTTTAAAATGTATTTTTCTTGATTGACTGCCATTTAATTATTGAATTTATGTGATGTGTCTGCTGTTTTGACATATTTTATTGGTGTTTGGAGAATTTTTAATAATTTTTATGAGCTTTTTTTTTTCCAATTTATTCTTTATTAATTTTTACAACTTCAAACAAAGCATCCACTTTGTGCAGTAATATGGTATTCACAAAGAAAATTACAGAAATAAAAAAAAGAGATTACACATTCAAGATCATATTTCCTTTCTATCTTTTTTTTTTTTTACCCATTAGACCACAATAATGAGGGAGGTAGCACTAGAAAAAATAAAAGGAGAAAGCAATAGGTAATCTTTAGTAAAGAAATGACATAGCTCAATACGACATGCATTATTCCCAATATGATGAATTAAACTAGGTATTGCTAACTTGTAGCATAACCTTCTTGGAATCTATAAAGCTCTTTAACTGTTCCGGAAGAAAAAAAACATAATTATCTCTATTGTACTTGATGATACATTTGCAAGGGAACTTAAAAAAAAAAGGTTGCACCCAGGGTGAAGGTGTCTTGATGAAAAGCCAAAAAACCTTTCCTTCTCATCTGAGTAGACAGTCAAATCAGGAAAAATCCGGATTTTTTGACCCTTAAAAAGAGCATTTGCCCTTTGCCCTCACTATGTCATACGGGCCGACGTCGCCCGTATGACATAGTGAGGGCAAAGGTAGCACCGGCGCCATTTTGAATATTGGCAGTACGGCCCGCGTGCAGGAGGTCGCTCCCGGACCCCCGCTGGACTTTTGGCAAGTCTTGTGGGGGTCAGGAGGCTCCCCCAAGCTGGCCAAAAGTCCCTGGGGGTCCAGCGGGGGTCCGGGAGCGATCTCCTGCACTCATGACGTCGGGTGCCAGGAACCAAAATGGCACCGGTGCTACCTTTGCCCTGTCACATGGTAAGGGCAAAGGGCCACCGGCGCCATTTCTATTAACGCAGCCATGGCCCGAGAGCGGGAGATCGCGCCGGGACCCCCCCCCCCCCCCCCCCACTGGACCCCAGGTAATTTTAAACATTTTGGGGGGTTCGGGAGGGTGGGGGATTTGGTTTAAAGGGTCAGGGTGGGTTTTAGGGTTGTTTTGGTGTGCCGGTTTTCCCGCCCTCCCCCCTCCCCCCTCCCCCAATTTACGATTTTTTGACGATAAATCAGGGGAATTGCTAGTGTATCGCGGCTCTAACGATTTTTGACGATTTAAAATATATCTGACGATTGTTTTAAATCGTCAAAAAACGATTCACATCCCTAGTAACAAGAGGGTGGAAGTAAATGGGAAATTATGAAGAAGAATACAGTTTAAGACATCAATTAGGGAATGTGTTAGACTCTGTGAACCCCCTAAGGAGCTAAAGATAAGAGGTCAACAGTTTCAATTAAACCCTAGTGACAATGAAAGGGCCCAGACTAAAGGTCTGTGATTCAAATTCAAAACAAGATTATGGGGCAGCCTCGATGGACCGGCTGGTCTTTTTCTGCCGTCAATTCTATGTTTCTATGTAATCTCACACAATCAGAGACAGCTGGAAATAAGATGATGACTTGGAGAATAGGAGATCTTTGGGAAATGGAGTCCAGGAAGAGGGTAGGGTTAGAAAGAGGCTGGAAGGGAAAATTGCAATCAGGGGGCATAATAGGTGTATTTGGATGAACGTAAAGCTTATTTTGACAATATTTTGACATTATTTAGAGAACAAGCCAGACCTGGAAAAGAGGACAAAAGAGGCAGATACATTAAACTTGGATGAGGTTAAACCTGGATCTCCCTCTGGAAAGGGAAAAAGAAGAGAGTGAGCAATCTGCAGGAGGGGTTGCAGCCTGGTAAGGTATATTGCAGTAGATAGGGTAGCTAGCAGAGTGATAGTAAGTAACAAAAAAGGGTGACCAGCCCCTGTATGAAGTAGGATGTTTTGCCTCCTATTATGGGATACTGTTTGAATGTTGGAGTAGTTACCCTGTGCTGTGGTGGATACAGTAGCTTATGGGGTGGGGTAGGAACAGACTGAATGAGACATGTCTACTGTGTAAAATAGAAGGGTTTGTGATTCCTGTTGTAAAGTCCTGTTTAATGGCTGTGAGTGATTTCACTGAGGTTTATGAATATGCAGCGACTTGCAGGACAATCCCAAAAAATGCTTTGGAGGACACTCAGCCAGACATACTCAGCCAGACATATCTCAGAGATACAGATTAATGGAGTCTGACCCCCAAGAAAGGCCCCAAAATCCAACCAAGGCAAATAAAATATCTCTTACTCCCTCTAACTTCAATAACCAAAGTTACACTGCCCACTCTTGCACCACTGCAAGCTGCTTTTAAAATCCCTGGGGCCGTCCATTCCAGCCACTTCAAGGGAAGAGCTGTCCAGAATGCTGCCTCCCCTTTCTCTACTGCTACCTCTCCTATCCTAGCTTAAAAAGAGTAAGAACTAGGGCCAAATCGTGACAATCCCAGTGTCACATGTGCAATTTGCACAATCAGATTTAGGGGCAGTCTTGGAAGAAGCTGACTTGGATGTAGCGGCTGTCACAGAGTTGTGGTACATGGAAGATCATGAATGGGATATAGTTATGCTGGGTTACAATCTATTCAGGAAGGACAGGGTAGGAAGAAAGGGAGGAGGAGTGGCACTATATATATAAAAAATAATATTAAAGCAAAAGAAGTGCAGGGTTTACCAGGTAAGGAGGAGGCACTGTGGGTTAATCTGGGAAGAGGGAGAGGAACATCTTGTTATATTGGTGTAATATGCAGACCTCCATCACAAACAGAAGAAATGGATAGAGATTTAATGAAGGATATTCACAAGGAGAATGATATTCAAAAAGGATTTAGCCAGATAAGTTGGACATATCCGGCTAAGTGGTGCTGCTAAATATCTGATTACGGTCAGAGGTCGCCACTGAGCCAGATAAGTCACTTATCCAGCTAAGTGTTTAGCCGGATAATTCAGGGGTGGGAAATGAGCAGGTTGGGGAAGAGTTGAGTTGGATAACTTAAGTTGGCTAACTTTAGGATATCCAGGTTTATTCAGTAGTGCGGTTGCGCCACTGAATATACAGCACTAATTAGCTGGATACATTTATCCTGATTACTAGCAGAGCCGCACAGCGGCTGAATATGGACCCAACATTTCTATGAAAGGGAAGGGGATTTCAGTATGCTGGATGTTGGTTGGGATATCCTGGCTGATGTGCCTTCTAGAAGCAGAGAGATCCTGGATTCTCTGCAGGGAGAACTGTTCCTGGTAATGGAAATTACACAGGAGAAGGAGATACTGGACTTGGTGCTTACCAATGGGGTCAAAGTTTCTGCTGTTTTAGTGGATGATCATCTGGGATCCAGTGACCACCAGTTGGTGCGGTTTAGTATTAGAGCGCAGGAGATGAAGGTTCATTCAAAGATGAGAGCCCTAAACTTCAGGAAAACTAACTTTATTAAAAAGGGGAAGTAACTCAAGAAGTCATTAGCTGGATGGGAAAATTTAGGAGAAGTAGAAAAAAGCAGTGGGCAAACTTAGATTATCTTCTTCAAGATTTATTAAATGAAAGAAGAAAAAGAGGCCATTATAGCTGAAAAGTAGATGAAAAGGTAAGGGAAAATGTTTAGCATTTTAAACTATAAGAGATTGCATAAAAAGGAAGACAGGCAACAATACCTGGAAAAGCTAAGAGAAGCTGGGAAAATAATTAGGAATACAAAAATTCAAATGGAAGAAAAAAATAAATATGTTAAAATGGGGAAGACAAAACCTTTTTTTTAGATATGTTAGTGATAGGAGGAGGTGAAAATGGGGTATTGAAAGGCTGGCAAGGTGAAAATGAAATTGTTTCAAAAATATTTCTGTTTGATGTTCACTGTGGAAGAGCCACATAAAATGAACATATGTAACCCCTTTCTAGACTACCAGTAAGCCCTGGGAGTATACAAACTAGGGATGTGAATCGTTTTAGGACGATTAAAATTATCGTCCGATAATTTTAATATCGTCTTAAACCGTTATGGAACACAATACAATACAGATTCTAACGATTTATCGTTATAAATCGTTAGAATCGTGAGCCGGCACACTAAAACCCCCTAAAACCCACCCCCGACCCTTTAAATTAAATCCCCCACCCTCCCGAACCCCCCCCCAAATAACTTAAATAACCTGCGGGTCCAGCGGCGGTCCGGAACGGCACCGGTCCGGAACGGGCTCCTGCTCCTGCATCTTGTCGTCTTCGGCCGGCGCCATTTTCCAAAATGGCGCCGAAAAATGGCGGCGGCCATAGACGAAAAAGATTGGACGGCAGGAGGTCCTTCCGGACCCCCGCTGGACTTTTGGCAAGTCTCGTGGGGGTCAGGAGGCCCCCCACAAGCTGGCCAAAAGGTCCTGGAGGTCCAGCGGGGGTCAGGGAGCGATTTCCCGCCGCGAATCGTTTTCGTACGGAAAATGGCGCCGGCAGGAGATCGACTGCAGGAGGTCGTTCAGCGAGGGTTCCGGCGCCTCGCTGAACGACCTCCTGCAGTCGATCTCCTGCCGGCGCCATTTTCCGTACGAAAACGCCGCGAATCGTTTTCGTACGGAAAATGGCGCCGGCAGGAGATCGACTGCAGGAGGTCGTTCAGCAAGGGTTCCGGCGCCTCGCTGAACGACCTCCTGCAGTCGATCTCCTGCCGGCGCCATTTTCCGTACGAAAACGATTCGCGGCGGGAAATCGCTCCCTGACCCCCGCTGGACCTCCAGGAACTTTTGGCCAGCTTGTGGGGGGCCTCCTGACCCCCACGAGACTTGCCAAAAGTCCAGCGGGGGTCCGGAAGGACCTCCTGCCGTCCAATCTTTTTCGTCTATGGCCGCCGCCATTTTTCGGCGCCATTTTGGAAAATGGCGCCGGCCGAAGACGACAAGATGCAGGAGCAGGAGCCCGTTCCGGACCGCTGCCGTTCCGGACCGCCGCTGGACCCGCAGGTTATTTAAGTTATTTGGGGGGGGTTCGGGAGGGTGGGGGATTTAATTTAAAGGGTCGGGGGTGGGTTTTAGGGGGTTTTAGTGTGCCGGCTCACGATTCTAACGATTTATAACGATAAATCGTTAGAATCTGTATTGTATTGTGTTCCATAACGGTTTAAGACGATATTAAAATTATCGGACGATAATTTTAATCGTCCTAAAATGATTCACATCCCTAGTTTGTATACTCCCAGGGCTTACTGGTAGTCTAGAAAGGGGTTACATATGTTCATTTTATGTGGCTCTTCCACAGTGAACATCAAACAGAAATATTTTTGAAACAATTTCATTTTCACCTTGCCAGCCTTTCAATACCCCATTTTCACCTCCTCCTATCACTAACATATCTAAAAAAAAGGTTTTGTCTTCCCCATTTTAACATATTTATTTTTTTCTTCCATTTGAATTTTTGTATTCCTAATTATTTTCCCAGCTTCTCTTAGCTTTTCCAGGTATTGTTGCCTGTCTTCCTTTTTATGCAATCTCTTATAGTTTAAAATGCTAAACATTTTCCCTTACCTTTTCATCTACTTTTCAGCTATAATGGCCTCTTTTTCTTCTTTCATTTAATAAATCTTGAAGAAGATAATCTAAGTTTGCCCACTGCTTTTTTCTACTTCTCCTAAATTTTCCTATCCAGCTAATGACTTCTTGAGTTACTTCCCCTTTTTAATAAAGTTAGTTTTCCTGAAGTTTAGGGCTCTCATCTTTGAATGAACCTTCATCTCCTGCGCTCTAATACTAAACCGCACCAACTGGTGGTCACTGGATCCCAGATGATCATCCACTAAAACAGCAGAAACTTTGACCCCATTGGTAAGCACCAAGTCCAGTATCTCCTTCTCCTGTGTAATTTCCATTACAGGAACAGTTCTCCTGCAGAGAATCCAGGATCTCTCTGCTTCTAGAAGGCACATCAGCCAGGATATCCCAACCAACATCCAGCATACTGAAATCCCCTTCCCTTTCATAGAAATGTTGGGTCCATATTCAGCCGCTGTGCGGCTCTGCTAGTAATCAGGATAAATGTATCCAGCTAATTAGTGCTGTATATTCAGTGGCGCAACCGCACTACTGAATAAACCTGGATATCCTAAAGTTAGCCAACTTAAGTTATCCAACTCAACTCTTCCCCAACCTGCTCATTTCCCACCCCTGAATTATCCGGCTAAACACTTAGCTGGATAAGTGACTTATCTGGCTCAGTGGCGACCTCTGACCGTAATCAGATATTTAGCAGCACCACTTAGCCGGATATGTCCAACTTATCTGGCTAAATCCTTTTTGAATATCATTCTCCTTGTGAATATCCTTCATTAAATCTCTATCCATTTCTTCTGTTTGTGATGGAGGTCTGCATATTACACCAATATAACAAGATGTTCCTCTCCCTCTTCCCAGATTAACCCACAGTGCCTCCTCCTTACCTGGTAAACCCTGCACTTCTTTTGCTTTAATATTATTTTTATATATATAGTGCCACTCCTCCTCCCTTTCTTCCTACCCTGTCCTTCCTGAATAGATTGTAACCCAGCATAACTATATCCCATTCATGATCTTCCATGTACCACAACTCTGTGACAGCCGCTACATCCAAGTCAGCTTCTTCCAAGACTGCCCCTAAATCTGATTGTGCAAATTGCACATGTGACACTGGGATTGTCACGATTTGGCCCTAGTTCTTACTCTTTTTAAGCTAGGATAGGAGAGGTAGCAGTAGAGAAAGGGGAGGCAGCATTCTGGACAGCTCTTCCCTTGAAGTGGCTGGAATGGACGGCCCCAGGGATTTTAAAAGCAGCTTGCAGTGGTGCAAGAGTGGGCAGTGTAACTTTGGTTATTGAAGTTAGAGGGAGTAAGAGATATTTTATTTGCCTTGGTTGGATTTTGGGGCCTTTCTTGGGGGTCAGACTCCATTAATCTGTATCTCTGAGATATGTCTGGCTGAGTATGTCTGGCTGAGTGTCCTCCAAAGCATTTTTTGGGATTGTCCTGCAAGTCGCTGCATATTCATAAACCTCAGTGAAATCACTCACAGCCATTAAACAGGACTTTACAACAGGAATCACAAACCCTTCTATTTTACACAGTAGACATGTCTCATTCAGTCTGTTCCTACCCCACCCCATAAGCTACTGTATCCACCACAGCACAGGGTAACTACTCCAACATTCAAACAGTATCCCATAATAGGAGGCAAAACATCCTACTTCATACAGGGGCTGGTCACCCTTTTTTGTTACTTACTATCACTCTGCTAGCTACCCTATCTACTGCAATATACCTTACCAGGCTGCAACCCCTCCTGCAGATTGCTCACTCTCTTCTTTTTCCCTTTCCAGAGGGAGATCCAGGTTTAACCTCATCCAAGTTTAATGTATCTGCCTCTTTTGTCCTCTTTTCCAGGTCTGGCTTGTTCTCTAAATAATGTCAAAATATTGTCAAAATAAGCTTTACGTTCATCCAAATACACCTATTATGCCCCCTGATTGCAATTTTCCCTTCCAGCCTCTTTCTAACCCTACCCTCTTCCTGGACTCCATTTCCCAAAGATCTCCTATTCTCCAAGTCATCATCTTATTTCCAGCTGTCTCTGATTGTGTGAGATTACATAGAAACATAGAATTGACGGCAGAAAAAGACCAGCCGGTCCATCGAGGCTGCCCCATAATCTTGTTTTGAATTTGAATCACAGACCTTTAGTCTGGGCCCTTTCATTGTCACTAGGGTTTAATTGAAACTGTTGACCTCTTATCTTTAGCTCCTTAGGGGGTTCACAGAGTCTAACACATTCCCTAATTGATGTCTTAAACTGTATTCTTCTTCATAATTTCCCATTTACTTCCACCCTCTTGTTACTAGGGATGTGAATCGTTTTTTGACGATTTAAAACAATCGTCAGATATATTTTAAATCGTCAAAAATCGTTAGAGCCGCGATACACTAGCAATTCCCCTGATTTATCGTCAAAAAATCGTAAATTGGGGGAGGGGGGAGGGCGGGAAAACCGGCACACCAAAACAACCCTAAAACCCACCCTGACCCTTTAAACCAAATCCCCCACCCTCCCGAACCCCCCAAAATGTTTAAAATTACCTGGGGTCCAGCGGGGGGGGGGGGGGGGTCCCGGCGCGATCTCCCGCTCTCGGGCCATGGCTGCGTTAATAGAAATGGCGCCGGTGGCCCTTTGCCCTTACCATGTGACAGGGCAAAGGTAGCACCGGTGCCATTTTGGTTCCTGGCACCCGACGTCATGAGTGCAGGAGATCGCTCCCGGACCCCCGCTGGACCCCCAGGGACTTTGGCCAGCTTGGGGGGGCCTCCTGACCCCCACAAGACTTGCCAAAAGTCCAGCGGGGGTCCGGGAGCGACCTCCTGCACGCGGGCCGTACTGCCAATATTCAAAATGGCGCCGGTGCTACCTTTGCCCTCACTATGTCATACGGGCGACGTCGGCCTCTGGCCTAAGAGGATGAGCGCCAGCTAAATAGGATGATAGGTAGGGCTCTGACTCCTGCCAGGATTGAGGTTATGCAGCCTTGGTTGGAGAGCTATCCTGACAGGAAGGCTGCTGAGACTCTGTTGGAGGAGTTTTCTGAAGGCTTCCATATTCTGTACTTTGAATCAAGGGAAGGTGGACGTGTTCCCAACTCGCAGTAAGTTTTTAGGCACTGTGATAAGGTAGCTAATAAGATACAAGAGGAGCTATCGCTGGGTAGGAATGTGGGTCCTTTCTCACATAAACCATATCAAAAGATGATTTTTTTCTCCATTGGCAGTGATACTCAAGAAAGAACAGTGATAGTTTATCCTAATTCACAATTTATCTTAGATCTGTGAATGATTTTATGCCTAGAGAATTATGTTCATTATATTACTCACCTTTTGATTCTGTGGTTCAAATAGTTGTTATGGTTCTGAGGTGTTGGAGTGGATTCTTGGGTACTGCGGTGATGGCCATTCCCATGGGTAGGAGCCCCGTGAGGAACCGCAGTACTAGGCTAGACTCTATACACTCAGACACAGAGAATTCGTATTTATTATACAGCTTGGTGGTACTGCCCAGGGGTGGCAGCAGTGAGGTAACCCAGCAGAATTAGTTATTTATTTATTTATTTATTTATTTAAAGTTTTTTTATACCGATTTTCCTGCATAAAATGCATATCAAACCGGTTTACAATGAAACAGAATGAGCAGGAAGTAAAATTCCTTAGTCTAATACATTTAAACGTCAATAATGAAATAATTTTAAACAAAGCAAAAAGCTAAATAACATTAATAAAAGTTAAATTATTAACATAAACATAAATATAATTATATTAGAAGGAGCACAAAGGTTAGCATGAAGGGGAGCACAAAGGGGAAAAAAAAAAAAAAGTTATGGGGACCTCAGGAGATGAGACCAGTCCCACGTTCATGTAGATGGTAGGCAGCACAGGGTAGAAGAGGAAGTCCCGGATGCAGACTCCCAGCACTGAAGCTGAAGATGAGACAGACTGACAATGTTAGTTACTCACTGAAGTAGATAGCTATATAGATGAAGATCCTGGCAGGCAGAAGTAGTTGAGCTGTAGGTACCAAGGTAGGGAGAACAGGCCCTCAAGGAGCGAGTACCCGGTATCCCAAATAGGTACCTGAAAGAAAGCATAAGGACCCCCGAGGAGCGGGTACCCAGGTTAGAGATGAAAGAACCCCAAAGGGCAGAGAGAGCTTCCAGCGCAGCAAGGAAGCGGCAGAGCAGCTTAGACTGGAGGCATTCAATCCATTCACGATCCTTTCTCGATTTTTGCTAACTCAGTTTGTTAGCAAACGAAGGGCAGGCTAAATACCTGGATGGCATAACGTCACTCGGAAGGGATGCCCCCGAGGTTCCTGCCATGTCGTGGATAAAGACATGGGTGGCGTGCGCGTGTGCACCCTAGGAGGCCCTCAGGAGAAACATGGCAAACACCGTTGTCGTTGCCATTCCGGGGACGCCGGAGAGAACAGCATGAAGACGCGGCAGCAGCCATCTTCCCAAGGCTTGAGGAGAGAGAAGGAAGAAAGGTGAGGCACAGAGATCGAAGCCGTCTGAGACTGACGGACGCAACAATAGTTTGGCATTGTAGAGCTGAGGCCCTGATGTGGCCTTCCAGCTTTTGACTATTCACCCTGACTGTTTTCCCTTTTTGGGCTTTGAGTGGAAGAGACATTTTTATGTGGATTATTGTTTACCTATGGATTGTTCTATTTCATGTTCCTTGTTTGAACTTTTTAGTACATTCATTCATTCACTGGATTATGGCTCAGGTAGTGGGTACTGCAGATATGGTTCATTATCTAGATCACTTCTTGTTTATAGGTAGGGCCGTGACTAGAGACTGGAGCTCTAAGGTTAATCCTATGTATAGCAGAACATTTTCTAAGATGATAAGGGCAAAGGGCCACCGCCGCCATTTTGTTTACTGGCTGCCAACAGCCCAAGAACAGGAGATCGCTTCCCGGACCCTCGCTGGACCACCATGGATTTTAGGCAAGTTTTTGGGGGAGGGGGTCCAGAGGGTGGGAGGGTTGTAAATAACTAAATTGTAAGGGTTGGGTGTTTTTGTTTTGTGTTTTTTTTAATAAAGGTGCCCCTCCACCCCCCCACCCCCGCGCTAACCCGAACAACAAATTTTCCATGAGGTTCGGGGAAAATCCGTCTCAGGGTTTGGGTTCTCCAATCCATGCCGAATTGGACTATTTATTTGAAATAGTCCAATTCGGCAAAAACAATTGCACATCTCTAGATCCTAAGGTTGTTGAGGACTGGGGGCACGCATACACACACACACACACACACACACACACAATATGCTCCCTCTCTCTCATACACACACATACATGTTTGGTGAGAGGCAGAAGGAGCATGTATTTGTGTGTGAGAGAGACACACTCTCTCACATACAGAAATGCTTTCTCCATCTCTCTTTCTCTCACACAAACACACACATGCTTCCTCTGTGTGTCTCTCACACACTAACACACACACACACACACTTCCTCTATCTCTTTCTCACACATGCACACATGTAGACAAAAATTGAACTGGAAACCTCAATCCAGATTCTGTATGCAGTGCAACAATGGAAAAGCAGAAAATCACTATTTCTCAAAACAATACAATCAAGAAATATAAATCAATCAGAATAGTGAAACCATACTAAAAAATACACATTTCAAAACAGCTGATGATTAGAATAATATTCAATAATTAGAAGCTCCTGTACAAATTTTAAAAAGTCTTAAACATTGATAAAATATTTCAAAACAGCAGACATCAAATAACACTCAGTAATTAAAACTAATAAGGATTTTAAAAATCACGCACTCTCCATACGTGTCACCCTGAGATTGTCATGAACCGGGGGTACATACACGCAGTGACACAAACAAAATATGCTCTCTCTGTCTCTCACACACATTCATGCTTGGTGAGACACAGAGGGAGCTTGAGTGTGTTTGTGTGTGAAAGAGACAGACACACAGGTTTCCTGCATCTCTCTCTCACACATACACACACACACACACACACACACACACACACACACATACACGCTTCCTCCGTATCTCTCACACATGATTCCTGTCTCACCCACGCACACACACACACATGCTTCTTCTCTCTCACTCCCATCCCACCCCCGCACACAGGCACCCTCTCATATATATACACAGGCACACATATATACTCACTTTTCTATACACTCACAGTCTCATACATACACACACACACACACACACACATACACACCCCTCTCATTCACTGGCATTTAGTCTCACAGGGCCAGTTTCTCGCTTCTTCAGCAGCTGGTTGCACAGCAGGGCCTCTTCTTCTTCTGCCATCAGCTCCAGAAAATGCCGGTGGCACCGCTGGGCTTCTTCTTCTGCCGCTGGCCTCTTCTTCTGGAGCTCACTTTTGCTGTCGGGGATTGGAAACCCCGCCAGCACATCTCTAGTCCATGCTACCGCAGGATTTTCCTTCTGGTGTCAATGGCACTATTATGAACTAGCTCCTACGAAGGGAGGAGTTAGCAATCTGTTATGCTTTGGCTCCTATGGAAGGAGGTTAGCAAACTGTTATGATCTACTCCTCAAGAAGGGAGGAGTTAGCAATCTGTAAGGAATCTGCTCCTGTGGAAGAAGGAGAAATCTGATATGCTCAGCTCCTGTTGATGGAGTAGTAAACAATCTGTTAGGGTTTAGACTGTGGAGTAGCAATCTGTTATGAGTCTGTTGCTGAAGACTCCTGATGGAGAGGGAGTAGCAATCTGTTACCAGCGGTGTGCTTGGAGAGGGCACTCAGCTGTAGAGGAATGTAGATAGGTGGATCCTTGGGCCGATGGCAGATGACTGCGCCCCCAGGAGGATATCCTGAGAGGGACTTCCGGCTAGGCTTGAGTATGGAGACAGACACAGATAATTCTTTATTAGACAGGTTAGTAGAACCACCAGAGGTGGCAGTAGTGAGCATATGCTCATGTAAATAGCCTTTATTCATGTACTCCATATTTTATAAAAGTTGAAAACATATGCATATTTTCATGGCCAGATATATGTGAATATGCCGCTGTGCAGTTATTTGAAAGTTAGCCTTCTTCTGCGACTAGATTTTGTTAGCATTTTATATTTTCTAGAAATGTCCCATAATGAAAATATTATGATGTAAACATTTTAAAAAGATTTTCACTTCTGTTTAAATTTATGTTGTAATGCGTGGAAAAAATGAAAAATATCTCCACCTAATTAAAATGTACAAGAATATGAAAGCATACGTAAATGAGTATGTGTGTACATATATATCAATATGGGGGATTTAATTTAAAGGGTCGGGGGTGGGTTTTAGGGGGTTTTAATGTGCCGGTTTTTCGATTTTTCGATTTTTCGATTTTTCGATTTTTTAACGATTTTTCATGATTTTTCACGATATTTTACCCCCCCAAACGGCAACAATACGATTCCCTCCCCCTCCCAGCCGAAATCGATCGTTAAGACGATCGAGGACACGATTCACATCCCTAATACAAACTACTGAAGTTAGAGAGAGATAATTAGGGGGAGGATCCATTCATTGGTAGCCCCTCTCATTGCTGTAATGGATATCCCCTGCAGCAGGCTTTACTCCACAAAGGGCTCTGGGAATGGTCTTAGGCCTGGATTAATCATTTCTCACAGATTGATGAATCTGCAAAAACAGGGGGTGGGGGGTGGGGGGGCGGGCCTGCAAAAGCCCGCAGCCTTCGCACCACGGTGGTGCGCCAGCTGCTGGCTTTCGCACCGAATAGCACCACCATGAAAGGTGATGCTATTTGGAACGCTACTGCTGATGATAATGTTTGTAACATTATCGCTGGCAGCAAAGACACCGCCAACTCCTCCCCTCCCCACCCCGATCCTCCCCTCCCCCTAATTTGCATTCTATTGCACGCGATACGGCCATATCGCTTGTGATAAGCCTTTGATAAATGACCCCCCTTAGTTGGCAGTTTTAGAGGAAGGTTGGAGATTTTCCTGAGTTGCATTTTTGGCCTATCTGGAGCCTTGGAAGCCATCCAAGATCCTCCAGTGATGATTAGGGCTCCACTACTATTCTTTCCTCCTGAGATGTAGAGTGATTGTCCAGGGACTAATTTGGATTTTTTGACTTTTGCTTGGTAGGAGCCTTGCTGAATACCTGGACCTTTCCAATATTCAGAGAGTAGGGAACCCTTGCTTAAGGATGCCAAGGGGTAGGGAAGACCTGCTCATGAAGTGGTGGTGACCCATTGCAAGGGATCCCCGGTGTTATTTATTTTTGGGGAACTGAAGAAGTTATGTTTGAAGACCTGGGGAGGAAGCTTTTTTTTTGCCTCTCTTCCTACCGATCTGTGGACCTGTGAGACCCGCCGTTCCATCCAAGATGCCTCCCATCAGGGATCTCCATCAAGCCAAAGGACATCTAACTGTGAATAAGAATACATCTATCAGAGAGGACACCCATCCGGAGTCTTTTCAACCCCTGGGGAGAGAGAGAGAACATCTGTCTTGTGCAGAGACAATTTTGCCATCTGGAAAGGGTTTCCCTGCCCACTAAAAGGGCCCTGACCAAGGGACATCATCATTTAACTTAAGCCAGGAGGGTGGCTGGATTCCCAACTAGGGATGTGACTCGGGCTTCGGACGATTGAAAATATCGTCGATATTTTCAAAATCGTCAGAAATCGGGGGCTCCCCCAAAACGATAGGAAAACCCCATGATATTGATCGTGGGGGTTCTCTTATCGTTTTAGGGGAGGGCGGGAAAAACAGCACACAAAAATAACCCCTAAACCCACCCTGACTCTTTAAAATAACCCCTTAGCTTCCCCCACCCTCCCGACCCCCCCAAAAACTTTTTACAGGTACCTGGTGGTCCAGTGGGGGTCCCGGGAGCGATCTCCCGCTCCGGGCCGTCCTCCCACTCCCAACCCATCGGCTGCCACTAATCAAAATGGCGCCGATGGCCTTTGCCCTTACCATGTGACAGGGTATCCGTGCCATTGGCTGACCCCTGTTACATGGTAAGAGCACTGGATGGCCCGTGCCATTTTTAAAGATGGCGCCGGCCGTTCATGGCGCCGGCACCATAAATTTGCATATATCAATTCTCTGTGATATGCAAATTTTATCTCTTACATATTCATTGTGGATATCCTGAAAACCCGACTGGCTAGGGTTCTCCTAGGACAGTTTTGGGAATTTCTGGTCTAGAGTCTGGCATGTAAGATTTACTGCTAAAAAAATACAGACTCATGGCATTCTGGCTGTAAAATCCCAGAGAAGAGGTACAATATGGGGTAAACTTCTAAGCATAAAAGAACAGGATCTAGGTTGAGATCATATCTGATTATGTTAAGGTGGTCAAACAGGTGGCTAAGGTGACAATAATAGCTAGAAAGATGCTTGGCTGCATAGAGAGTGGAATGGTCAGCAGAAAAAAAGGAGGTGACATTGCCCCTGTATAAGTCCCTGGTTAGACCTTATTTGGATTGGAATACTGTGCACAATTCTGGAGACAACATCTTCAAAAGGATATAAATCAGTTGGAGTCAGTCTAGAGAATGCCTACTAAAATAATTGGTGGTCTTCGTTCTAAAGCATAGGGGGATAGACTTAAAGATCTAAGTATGTGTATCCTAGAAGAAAGATGGGATTGGAGAGATATGATAAAGACATTTAAATACCTCTAAGGTTTTAATGCAAATGAGGGAGGCCTCTTTCATAGGAAAGGAGGCTCTAGAAGAGGGGTAAAGGGATGAGAGTGATAGGCAGGGGCGGATTGGCCTATCGGGGGATTGGGCATCCCCCGGTGGTCCGATCGCTCCAGTCACGTGGTTTGCCGTGTGCGGCTGTGACAGAGCCGTGCTCGGCACACTACGTGACATGTCCTGGGCTGGCCTGGGCAGCGAATACCTGGGCCGGTCCAACATCGTGAGTCCACCGCTGGTGATAGGGGGTAGACCAAGGAGTATTCTAAGAAAATATTTCTCTAAAGAGAGGGTAGTGGATGCATGGAACATCCTCCTTAAGGAGGTGGTGAAAATGATGGCAGTATCTGATTTCAAGAGAATTGGGTCAAACAACACTGAGGATCTCTGAGGGAGGGTAGGGATTATGAAGCTGAATAGTTGGTATGGATGGGGAGACTTGATAGGCCGTATGATCTTTATCTTCCATCATCTTTCTGTATTTCTCAATTTAGCCTACTGATTGCACAATGTTGGGTAGGATAAAATACATCCTATAGGAGATAATGCTGGATCCATTGGAAGGTAAAAATACTTTTTAAATTAAGTTAAATTTTCTCAAAAAAACTCTGTACACAGTTTAGCAGGTATAATTGTGTATAGATAGTTTTGGTGGGATAATTTTCAAATTGAAAATTGGTGTAAAGTCTGTGGGTAATGGATTTCAGTTTTATGCGGGCTGTTACAAAATTACAGCAATAAAATGTAACCACATAAGACATAAATAAATATGCATCATAAGATAGGCTGATAGACTAAAATCAACAACAAATAAAAAATAATATAAAAGTCTAATTCCTGAAGGCTCCATCCAAGTCCAATGACAAAGAAATTAGAAATGATAGAAATATCAGAGTATCTATATACAGTGCAGTTTTATCTGTTTTTGTTCATTCATTCAAGAATATAAGAAATTGCCATACTGGGTCAGACCAAGGGTCCATCAAGCTCAGCATCCTGTTTCCAACAGTGGCCAATCTAGGCTACAAGTACCTGGCAAGTTCTGATACACTAAGTAGATCCCAAGCTACTCATGCCAGTAATAGCAGTGACTATTCTTTAGGACTACTTGATTAATAGCAGTTAATGGACTTATCCTCCATGAACTTATTCAAACCTTTTTAAATCCCAGCTACACTAAGGGGTAGATTTTTAAAGTTTTGCGCAGGCGTAGATTTGTTCGCGCAACCCAGCGTGAACAAATCTACGCCCGATTTTATAACATGCGCACGCGATCACGACGGTGCGATCGCTGCCGGCTAGCGCAGGCTCGCCCCCCGTTTCGGCCCCCCGCCCCTCATTCCCTAAAGTATCGCAGGCCTGCGATACTTTAGAAAATGAGGCCCTAAATTTGCAAGACAATTTTACAGAAATTACTGAGAATTCATCATTGGAAATTTTGGATAGAAATACTCTTTTGGTGTCATTAATTTCAATGTTTGATGTGCAAAATGTCATGAAAAGTTACTTTAGAAATTTTCCTATCTCCTTTATGAATGAAAATGTTAACATTTTCCCAGACCTTTCCTCAACCACACAATTTAAGTATAGAGGTTTTTTAGCACTACGCCAACAAATAATTTCCTTGGGGTTTAACTTCAAATTAAAATTTCCTTGTAAGTGTGTGTTGAGGAAGGGAGAGGAAGTTTATATATTTTTTGATGTGGATCAATTAAAAAATTTCTTGGCATCCAAACCCCCCGCCACTTCCTCTCCCTTAGATAATTAATTATTAAGTAGCTGGAAGTCGTGCCAAAACCTTTTTATTTAAAAATAATAATGTTATGATATGTCTCGCTATAATGTACTGGATCATCCTATATTATACTATATTGTCATTATTGTTTAACAGGAGAGTTTCTTTTTGTGGAAGGCAATATGTATGTTTTTGATTAATATTTAAAATTTGAATCTCTCTCCATGTTTTTCTGATTTGCAAAATTCAGTTTTTGTAATTATGATAAAATTGATAAATAAAGAATTTTAAAAAAAAGTATATTCAGATATATTTTATTACTAAATTAAAATAGATCTAAGTATACTCGATCCCTATTGGCATTTTAATACTTCTTTTTTCATAAAAAAGGAATAAGCTGGAGTAAATAAATTAATGATATGAGCAGATTACGTCATGTTACATTGTGTGAGGTGACATAACCCAGCTCAACACTCCACGCTGCCTATAAATGCAAAGGAAAACTGCTTTGTTTCCTCTCTAGGGGTAGAAGTAATGTAAATCTTTCTGTAGGTGGTCACGATTCATGAAGTAGGAGATATTTTGATCCTGCCTATGTGCTATGGCCGCTCATAATTCATCGCCATTTCACTCACTAGGCAGTGTGTTCCAAACTACCATTACTGACAGTGAATCACCTTTCATCTCTCATGAGGGTGCTTTGTCTGGGTCAGAGTTGAGGAGGTCAGTGAAACAGTGTAAGGAAGTTCTAATTGCAGGCAGCAGCTTTAACCTTCCTGACCGCAGATGAAAAGAATGTTTCTTTACAAAGGGTCCCTTAACAGTAAGAAGTATTTACTGCCAGAACATGGAAGACCTGAATATCCCTCCCATCATGGAAAGCCTACAGCACCTCTGATTTTAGTATTCTATAGTAGTCGGGATACAATAAATAGTTTATTATCTTCTATAAAGTAAAAGAATGGGGGAAAAACACTAAAACATTCTTTCCAGACTAAAAGTAAGCATTAAACATTCTCCTCTTCTGCTCGTGGAAAACTTTGCCAGAAAAGGGTTGCCATTTTTTTTCCTGAATACCCTTGTCAATGATGGTGTAGAGGAGCTGGATGCAACATGACATCTGCAATGGTATTATCAAGCAGATGTTTTTAATAACCCAATGATTTCTCTCAAAAATACAAAATATCGCAGCATCTAAACTAAATATTGAATCCTTTCTTCTTGTGATAGATCTTGTATCGCTCATTTACATTAAAATGTCTTCTTTGATTTGCATAATTTTAGCAGTTTTGGCTTCCTGTTTGCATGTTTGTAAAACTCAGAGCAAGATGTGTGGGAATGGTGCTTGCGCTGGGCTTAACAGTATCTGCTTCGAGATGGACAGAGTCTTCCCATTTGCTTATATGTTCCTCATTATCAAGAATAGTCATGCAGTGAAATGGTCACTGTCCAGAATCACAACACAAACTGTACTAACTATACAAGCAAGGGAAACCGTCCACTGTTTTCTTTGACAGGTTGAACACCTCAAGATATTTATAAGTAGACCTGCCTCCAAGTTTTCATATATATATATATATGGGTGTGTGTGTAGATAGATAGATATAGATGCAGGTTTGGTAATGGGGGAGCAGGGCCTTTAAAATATAAACAGAAGTGAAGTTAAAATGCTGTGGTTCTGAGTGCTTCATATTCAAAGGAGTTTACCGCGCGCGATAAATTCGCAATAACGGCTGTTATCACGATTGCAAATTTGTCAGGGGGCGGAGCATATGCGGCGAAACAGCCGCAGTGTTAGCACGGCTGCTATCGTGGATAATAGCTACAACCCTGAGATTTGCATTACGGGGCCACTAAAGGGTTATCACAGTCCACGACAGCCTGTTTCAGGCTCCTGGGGGAGGGGGGGGGGGGGGAGAGAGAGAGAGAGAGAGAGAGAGAGAGAGAGAGAGAGAGAGAGAGAGAGAGAGAGAGAGAGAGAGACTTACTATAGTGCCTATGCCCTAGACAGGTATTTTAACCCCTATGGGAGGGCCACCTACTAACTCGGGGTGGGGATTAGGTATGAGCGTCGGGGGTTGGGGGCCACTTTTGCATTCCACATGAGACCTACGGACAGAACAGTGGTCTCTAGTGCAGATTTGCTGGCCGTCGGAGTGAGGACACTCACTCCAAGAAGTGGTTTGGGCAACGTTCTCTCCACCTAGCTTGTTGTTGCCCAGGTAGAGTGTCCATCAAGCTAGGTGGAGAGAACGTTGCCCAAACCACTTCTTGGAGTGAGCGTCCTCACTCCGACGGCCAGCAAATCTGCACTAGAGACCACTGTTCTGTCCGTAGGTCTCATGTGGAATGCGAAAGTGGCCCCCAACCCCCGACGCTCATACCTAATCCCCACCCCGAGTTAGTAGGTGGCCCTCCCATAGGGGTTAAAATACCTGTCTAGGGCATAGGCACTATAGTAAGTCTGTCTGTCTGTCTGTCTGTCTGTCTCTCTCTCAGGGCGTGGACCGTGATGATTGAAGGGCAAATATCGTGCACTGCGATGAAACACCAAAAGAATCATCACACACTGGGAAAACATCGCATGCAGTGCTAATGTTTTCGCGAATGGTGAAAACATCGCCGCACGCGATGTTTCCCCACTGCACGAAAGAAGCCTCATTTGCATTGGTAACGCCCCCTAATGCGTTACCAATGCGATATTGGAAAATGAGGCCCATAGATCCCTCGAAGATTTACAATTTAGGGGTGTTGAGAAGCAAATTTGGAAGAGAAGTCCATTAACTGCTATTAATCAAGTTTACTTAGGGAATAGTCACTGCTATTAATTGCATCAGTAGCATGGGATCTTCTAGGTGTTTGGGTAATTGCCAGGTTCTTGTGGCCTGGTTTGGCCTCTGTTGGAAACAGGATGCTGGGCTTGATGGACCCTTGGTCTGACCCAGCATGGCAATTTCTTATGTTCTTATGTTCTTAAATTTAGGATATGTTTTATACATAGACTAGGCCAGGATTTTGCATGCCATCTCACTATATAGAAAAGGCAATTGTATGATTGGGTCCATGGTATTTGTATGTTTGTTCCAGCAGCCACCATGTGCATATGCTTGAGACATTTACATGCACAAATTGTAATTAGTATATGGTATTTTCAAAAAGCATGGATAAAATTGCAAATGACACGTGCTAATGACAATTGTCTCATGTTCATTTCTCAAACTGCACTCTGTTGCACATAGCACAGGGATATAGTATCTACTTAAATTAAACCTGTGCCTGGGGGGGGGGGGCGCTCTAATGTGGTTGACTGAGATGTTCACATGAAGGCAGAGCTTCTCTCCACCGATCACAAATATCATTGCTAAGATTTATTTTTTATGTGATTTTCTGATATTTTTTAGTTTATCAAGTTTCTGAATCCTCCCTGATGGCGACAAAGATGCAAAACAGCAGACCTGAAGCAATTTTCATTCAGCAGGCATGCTTCCGAGGTATCGGCTGATGAGAGTGATCAGGCCCTACCAGATCCCGATGGGCACTGGTATTCCTGCATTGGTGAACTCCCTAAGCTCCGGAATACCAGACCTAACTTCTAAAGATGAAATGCGTGGGTGGTTTCAAAAATTAAGAGCCGACATGAAACAGCACAAGATAGATCTATTGGCATCTATATCAAAGGTTCGAGAAGACATGGCCATCTTTGGCTCTCGGGTGGATGAGTTGGACATATGGGTGGATAGTCAAGCGGCTACTCTGACCACACTTAATGGCACAATAAACAGCGACACAGGCTGAATATACTCTTGTTGGCCGAAAAAATAGAAGATCTGGAAAATCGCTCAAGGCGGTGTAATTTAAGGATTATAGGAGTTCCTGAAGACGCGGCCTAAAATGACGCTGGAGCTATTGCTGAGAAAATCTGTTCTTTTTTACTTACCAATGCTGCACCGGAAGAAGCTGTTCCCGACAGTCACTGCTTACCTATTAAATTTGAGAAAGCGCACAGGGCTCCTGGCTCTAAATTGAATAATCAGGCCAGAAACATTGTCATCTGCCTGCATAGTTTAGTTCAAAAAATTCAGATTTTTGAAGTGGCCAGGAAGCGGTAAGATTGGAGCTGGGAAGGACACACCGTTACAATCTTCCAAGATCTGGAGCCAATCACACTGTATAAGCGATTTGATGATGAGGGAAGTAACTCGGTCTTTGTGGGATGACCATATACAATATATATGGACATTTCCATTAGGACTGCAATTCTCCCTTAAAGGGGTGTCTAACCAGGTGAAATCTGTGCTTGAAGCAGTGGAGGCTTTTAAGCAAGTATTCTGCATTTTACAGTTCCTAAAATGGCAGCTACTGCACTGAAGGCTGATGTGTTTCCAAGATGGCAACGTGCTGGAAAGGGAGGGCAGCATCTGCAGCATCAGTCAGAAGATACCCGCTCTGTGCTTTCGGACGAAAGCTGAATATCTGATCTGATTTGAGAGACAATATCTATTTGAAATCAGGAACTCTGAATCACAGCTGGCTCATGGGAGCTATTTTCTGATGCAACGTTATCTTGATATGAGATGCTTTAGCTTCTTCTCTTTTTCTTATCTGCTTCCTTTATTTCGGCGATGTCAAGCTTTAGGGTCTTTCTTTAAATTTATTTGTAGTTGATCGGGGAGGAGGAGGGGGGTTTGACAATGCTTTTATTTCGATTGTCCAGTGATGGCCCTTAAGATTGGGGGGGTGGAAAGGGGGGATTTGGGGATTTCTGGTAAGTGATATTTTTCTGTTTATAATTATGTTTTATATATGTAATGAGGAGACAAGGTTTTTTCTTTTCTTGTGTGGGCTGGAATGCATGGACACTCTTTTTGATTGTTTGCGCTTATACTTTTTTCTGTGTCGACTAGACTATTATCTTTAAATGTCAATGGCCTTAACACATTTCGGAAATGTCAACTGCTCTTTAAGGAAATAGCTTATTTTCAGGAGTCTATTGTGTTTTTACAGGAAACTCACTTGCATAAAAGGTATGAGTGTTTACTTTCCATTAAAGACTTCCCTCATATGTAATTAGCAGCTAGAAGTTGGTGGGGCTAGGTACACTGGTGTGGGCATTTTATTGTCCCACTTCTTCATCCATGAAATGTTTTTCCAATTACCTGACCCTCATGACTGATATATTCTGCTAAAAATCAAAGTGGGTAAAGTTATTTTCACCTTAGTGAATGTTTATGCACCTAATGGACCAGATTTCATTCCTGCAATGGTTAGATAGAATGTTGCTGGATAATGCAGAGGGGTTTCTAATTGTGGAAGGGGATTTTAACCTTACCAGGCACACTTTTTTAGATAACTCATACCTTACTTGTACTACAGCCTCAGGGGCAAGAAAGTCTCTTGGTCACCTCATAACCCAATAAAGTCTGGTAGATAGTTGGAGCAGAGGTATCCGAAGTCCCATACTTACACATTTTATTCTTCCCCACATAAGACTTACTCCCAGATTGATAAGTTTTTGCAGAATCAGGTGAAGGGGGTGGGTATTGGAAACATTACATAGCCTGATCACACGTCTATTTAGCAAGATGTTTTTCTACAAGACCTGTATGTTGGTCAGAGGTTCTAGTGGCTAAATGAAAGTTTGCTAAAAGATAAACCAATCTCTAAAGTATTAGAAGAGCGGTTGCAAGAGTATTTTCTATTGCTTACCTTATCTTCCTCCTCTCTGGGGATCATGAGGGACTGTTCAAAAGCAGTTATAAGGGATATTTTGATCTCATATGCTATTTATCGTAAGAAGAAGAGGGAGCGTAAGAGGTCTCAATTGTTAGCAAAAATCACTCAGCTGTCTCATACGCATATGCAGACCCTATCCAAGACTGTCTTTAAGCTGTTGTCTTTAATCAGACTGGAGCTACAGTCTTTGGATGATGGCCAGTTACTTCATCAAATGGAAATGACTAAACAAGCCTACTTCAAGGGTGGGAACAAGGCTGGCTGCTACTTGGCTAGAAGACTGAAAGCCTTTCAGGTTCAGTGCTCTATTGCTAAAATTAAATCTTCCACTGGAGAGATGGCTACTACATCTGCAGACATTAGAAGTTGTTTTTCTAGATTCTATGTTTCACTATATAGTGCTGAGTGTAATATTCAAGAGAGTGATATTACAGCCTATTTGAATGATATCCCTTTGTCTTCCCTTTCTTTTGATCAGCAACAATCTTTAGATAGACCAATTAGCCCTATTGAAGTTTTACAAGTTATCAAAGATTTAAAAGCAGGCAAATCCCCAGGGTTGGATGGGTTTTCTAGTGGTTACTATAAATGTTTGTCTCACTTCTTAGCATCTCCTTTGGCTGACATGTTTAATTTTATACAGGAAGGGGGCTCTTTTGCACCTCATTCTAATGTAACTGGAATCTCTGTCAAATCAGGCAGAAACCTTACTCTTTGTGGGACATATTGGCCGAAATCATTAATCAATTTGGATTTGAAGATTTTGGCCAGGGTATTGGCTATGTGATTGGTCAACATCTTGCCTGAGTTGGTTCATAATAATCAAATAGGTTCTATTAGTCATAGACTAGTGGCAGACAGTGTGCACAAGATTTTTTATATCCTTTGATGGATTTGCAAAGAACATATTCCTTCCCTTTTCTTATCCATCGATGCTGAAAAAGCATTTGACATAGTGCATTGGCCCTCTTTATTTAAAACATTAGAAAAAATGTGTTTTGGTGGTTGCTATTTCCTCAGGTGGATTGGGAAGTTATATGAATCCCCAAGGGCCAGGGTCAAAGTCAACAGAGGGTATATTGATTGTTTTTACATTGGGAGGGGAACGCAACAGGGATGTCCCTTATCCCCATTATTATTATTTGCTCTTTATTTGGAGCATTTAACAAATAGAGTGAGGTTATCAGAATGGGTCACGGGGGTTAGCTTAGGTTCTATTCATTCTAAATTCTCCTTTTTTGCAGACAATATTTTGTTTACCTTGATTAAACCCTGTGAGTCATTGATATGGGTTATGGATGAGTTGAAGCAGTTTAGCACCATCTTTGGTTTTAAAGTCAACTTTGAAAAATCCGAAATCTAAAACATCAACTTACCTGATTCCACTGTTGTTAGCTTGAAGCGGCAGTTTCCATTTAAATGGGCAAAGCATTCTCTCAAATATTTGGGGGTTCATATAGGCCCTAATGTTGTAGATTTATTTTCTCTGAATTATGTTCCATTGGGGAAGAATATTGCTAAGGACATGGATAAGTGGGCTAAAGAAAATTTTTCATGGTTGGGATGTATAGCAGTTGTTAAAATGAACATTCTTCCTAGATTCCTGTATTTAGTTTTGACCCTTCCAATTTTTATTTCCACATCCATTTTGCATTCTTGGCAGAGGAAGATTTTTTATTTTATTTGGAAACAGTGTCCTCCACGGGTGTCTAGAGTGGTCTTGTTTCAGCCAAGGGCCAAGGTGGATTGGGGGTACCTAATCTAATGTGGTACTTTGTCTCTTCTCAATTGCAAGCTATATTGGACATTCATAGCATTTGTTTTCTGAAACAGTGGATGTTATTGGAACAAACAATGATGGGATTGATGCCTTTATTGGCCCTTCCATGGCAGCCTTGTGCTATGTGGTGCTCCTTGAATTGTTTTCCATATATTCCATATATTTTTCATATATTATATATATGTTTTCCATATATTTCCATATATTTCCACTGGAAATATAAGCTAGTCGGTAATCACTCTTATTTTTATTCATCCCATCTATTTCATAATATGGCTTTCCCTTTGGGTTTACCCACTCCAACATTTGCTAGATGGAAGGAGTGGGGACCATCTCCTCAGTATTAGTGCTGTGATGCTTCCTGATGTTTTGTCTAACAATTATCACTTGGAGGGGATGAACTTTCTGGAATATGCCCAATTTATCCACTTCATAGTAAACCAGCAGAGGAACTCTTGTGTCCGGTAGAGAAAATCTGTGTTCAAGAACTAATCTCTAAGTATACTGTCTTCTTAATGGATGCATAACTGATGGTTTCCCACATCTTAGAGCCTGATGAATGACTTAGGGCTACCTTGCACTTAGAGAATTGGGATTCCATTTATACCAGTGTCGGTAAATGCTCCATATCCACTCGCCTACAAGAGAATTGCTATAAGGTGCTGAATTGCTGACATCTAACACCTGCCTTGGTCAATGATCAATGCTGGAGAAATTTCAGGCATGTGGGAACATCCATCCATATTTGGTGGCAATGCAGAGGAGTGGTGACCTTTTGGCAATACCTTGCTGATTGGATCTCCCAGCTACTGGGAATGGAAAATGTCTATGTTGTGCGCTATATCCTACTCAACTTGCTAGTATTGGGTATTCCTAAGCATCAGCAATGATTTTGCCAACAGGTGTTTACTGTGGCCCGGTGCAAGTTGGCCCTGTTTTGGAAACGAGCTGGTACCATCCTTTCAAAGGGTAATGCACCGCTTATCTACCCATTGAGGGTTAGCCCGTTCAATCATCCTGCGTTGTGACCACTTGGCTTTTTTTGAGAAAACATGGCATCCATTCATTGGCTGGAGAAAGTCTCAGAGTTTGGATGACGAACCTTGCAACAGTTGCAGTTTTCTTTTCTTTTCCGTTCTTTTCTCTTCTTTAATATGATTGGTTGACCTTCTACTTTGCTATGTGTCTCTATGGGCCTTTGAACTATATGCAAATATTTATGCTAAACTATGATCTACCATGTTAAAAGTGGGTGTTCCATGTTACCTTTTGCAATATGCGTTCTAATATCCGCACATGTTTATTTTGTGCTTGGTTTTAGTATTGTACACTTGGTCTCCTTGTATATATCATGCTGCTTTATTTTGTGCTTATTACAAATGGGTAGGGAGTTTCTATTTCTATTTTGGGCTTTATTGATGTATAACTGTGTTGGTTAGTTCTGTACCAATCTATGGTTATATCCAAAAAATTTTCAATTACAAAAAAAAAATGTAACCCACCCTTAGCTGTGTTTATTAGGGATGTGCAGAGCAAAAGTTTATGTCCATATGTCCATATGTCCAAAGGGGGTCCCATTTGCGGTCAATATGGACATAAAAAAAATTAAATGAGTTGGGTATATGTCCATATGTGCAAAAAAAAAATTTAAACCCCCTCACCCTCCTTAATCCCCCCCCCCAGACTTACCACAACTCCCTGGTGATCGAGCGAGGAGTGAGGACGTCATTTCTGCAATCCTTGGCGAGAAGCATGTGACGTTGGCGGCACGTCGAGTGACGCCGGCGTCACGTGATTCCCGGCGAGTTCGCGCCGGAAGGCTCGTTCGGCCCAAAAGGAACTTTTGGCCAGCTTGGGGGGGTCAGGAGGTCCCCCCAAGCTGGCCAAAAGTTCTTTTTGGGCCGAATGAGCCTTCCGGCGCGAATTCGCCGAGAATCACGTGATGCCGCGTCGGAGTGACGCGGCGCCACGTGATTCCCGGCGAGTTCGCGCCGGAAGGCTCGTTCGGCCCAAAAGGAACTTTTGGCCAGCTTGGGGGGGTCAGGAGGTCCCGCCAAGCTGGCCAAAAGTTCTTTTTGGGCCGAACGAGCCTTCCGGCGCAAACTCGCCGGGAATCACGTGGCGCCGCGTCACTCGACGTGGCGCGACGTCACATGCTTCTCGCCAAGGATTGCAGAAATGGCGTCCTCACTCCTCGCTCGATCACCAGGGAGTTGTGGTAAGTCTGGGGGGGGGGATTAAGGAGGGTGAGGGGGTTTAAATTTTTATTTTGGCTCAACAATCGCGATTTCCAACATATCCAACATAGCTATGTTGGATATGTGGGAAATCCGATCGTATATGTCGAATCCTTTTTTTAAGTTAAAAAAAAATATGAGTAGCGTTTTACATATGCGGTCAATACGAATGCACATCCCTAGTGTTTATACAACTTTGGTGCCCCAGACCCCTGGCCCTTCCCTAGACCTAGAATAAGCCGAGGTATTCAGGGACAAGAGTGATGCACAACCATGAAATTCAAGATGATGGCAGCTGACTTGTGGTTTTCCTTTGTGTTTAGGTCAGGGGAGGGAAATAACATGTGTAGGTGGCATTTTCAAATCCACATGTTTTGGTAAAATTTCTAAGGGCCAAATTTTAAAAAGCCTGCATGTGCAAAAATCAGGGGATACGTGCGTGGCCGGGCTATGTGTGTGCCATGTGCATTTTATAAACATGCATATCCCCTGATACGTGATGAAGTGCCGGCTATGTGAAAGGGGCAGGCTGGGGGCCGACCAGGACAGCGTTCATTAGGCCCTTTCCCGGGGAAGCGCGTGCCGGCAGCCGGCCAGCGTGAGTAACTTACTTCTGCTCATCAGAACAGGTAAGTTTAAAAACAAAAACAAAAGCTAGGTAGGTAGGGGTTAGGGGTCAGGGAGGAGAAGAGGAAAGGTAGGAAGGATAGTTAGGGATATAGGGAAGTTCCCTATTTTCAAAAGGCCCAGTGACGAGGTAAAGCCCCGGAACACGTGTAAGTCCCGGGGCTTTACAAAAGGGACAGGGCGTGGATGGGGACTGGGTGGGGCAGGGTGGTCTGGGGGCGGTGCGGGGTCAGGCTCCCAGCACAGCGGCCGTATTTGCCACTGTGCCAGGGATGGCGCGCCAGCAGTTGGCCGGCGCGCGCAACTTGCACCTGCCCAGAGGCAGGCGCAAAAGGTAAAATAAAGGTGATGGGGGTTAGAGTAGGGCGAGGGGGAGAAAGGATAGGGGGAAGGGGTGGGAAGGTCAGGCTAGGGAGAAGGGAAGTTCCCTTTCAGGCTGCTCTGATTTCAGAGCGACCTGGGAGGGACCAGGGGAAGGCAGCGCGGCTCGGCGTGCGCAAGGTACAGAATTGTACACCCCCTTGTGCGCGCCGACCCAAGATTTTATAACTTGTATGCTCCTGCTCGCGCAAGTTATAAAATCGGGCGTACATGTGCGCTCACACATGTACGCCCGCGCACAATCTTTTAAAATCTACCCCCATGCGTGCATTCATTACCAAGCTTGTCTGTATGCTTTTATACCTCCTAATTAAGTCGCAGAAGTGAAATTTCACTTGTCTTTTGTCTACAGTCTGGGTTAAGTGCTAGACAGTCTTGGAGAACTGGGATCTCTTGCTTTAGATGGAAGTTGTAACATCTCTGTTTCTTTCTAGATGAAAGACTTCCCTCTTCCAAAGGTTTGGTTTGCTGACTCCCAGGTACCATGGGTTAACAGCTCAGAGCTGACAAAAATATTAGTTGAACCCAAAAGGGGAAAAAAAAATCAAGCAAGAAGCAGGAAGGATGGAATAAAACTTCCATGCCTCCAAAAAGAGGAGATAGAGCAAAAGACAGTTAATACAAAAATATTCTTCCTCTGTTTCAGGTCACTGTCAAGTCTTTACTCTGAAGTGCAAGTACATGCACAAGTAAATATTTTCATAAGCAGAGTATGCACATTCTTCTAAATACATGCATCTGCGTATAATTCAAGGATATTATGTGCACATTACAATTATTACATGCATAAAATATATACACAGATGTAAGAGACCTTTGGTTTCCCCTCACTAAAGGAACGTATCATTAAGCTGGGGAGGTTCAATGGGGAAATAAGTGAGAGAGGTTTGGGTTTTGCTCCCCCATGTGTGGACATGCAGATGGTGTGTCCCAGCTGTTTATCATCCCAGTGCACCTGCTATCCTTGTGGATTTTAAGTTACCCTTTACGGGAAGCAGGTGGCTCTCTGTCTCCTGTTTTAATTTTCCTAATTTATGGGACAGGAGTAAGGAAGAGTCCCTATGTAAGAGTCAGCCTTCAATTGACCTTACTATCCAGCTTTTTAAGTATTGTGTTGGACTTTTTTAGGACAATTTTTGAGAATTCCCTGTGAGAGTTAATTCCCCTTGTTGCAGTCCCTGTATTCGAGGTTAGATTTGGGGTAAGGAAGACCTACAGTTTGCTACATCTCCTTCAGAGTAAAGACTTGACAGTGACCTGAAACAGAGGAAGAATATTTTTGTATTAACTGTCTTTTGCTCTATCTCCTCTTTTTGGAGGCATGGAAGTTTTATTCCATCCTTCCTGCTTCTTGCTTGATTTTTTTTTCCCCTTTTGGGTTCAACTAATATTTTTGTCAGCTCTGAGCTGTTAACCCATGGTACCTGGGAGTCAGCAAACCAAACCTTTGGAAGAGGGAAGTCTTACATCTAGAAAGAAACAGAGATGTTACAACTTCCATCTAAAGCAAGAGATCCCAGTACAGTGCACTACCAGAAGGAACAAAGAAGATGCAACATAAAAGTACCAAGAACTTTGTTGCTGTTGAGGGAAGGTTTACATGAGAGAGTGAGAAGTAGCCACCAGGCATTGCCTAAGGATTTAAAAGTACCTTTCTGGTGCTGACTGAGGAGTTAAAGTATGTCTAAAGGATTTCTTGGAAGAGATTCAATCTGGGACTAAATTAAGATTAAATATTGGGACTGTATTCCTTCTAACCACCTTCAGTGGGAAGATTTAAGAAAGGGCCGATGTAATACAGTGCGCTCAGCCGAGTGCACTGTTTAACCCACAGTTGGATGCGGGTTGTGTAGGAGCGTGCACAGCCCCTTATGTTATAAGGGGATTAGTGCCTCCACAACGTGCCTCTAATATGCCGGGAAACTAATAGCACTCATCACATGCAAATGCATGTGAATGAGGCTATTAATTAATCACTCCAAATGCAAAAAAAAAAAAAAATATTCGTCCAATATGCACATTTTTGCGCTCAGAAATGAACACCTGCCCGGAGCAGGCATTCATTTCTGAGTACCCGAAATAATTGTACAGAAAAGTAGAAAAAACTGCTTTTCTGTACATCCTCCGACTTAATATCATGGCGGTATTAAGTCAGAGGAATGAAAGATTTAAAATACAATTTTAAGAAAAAAAGTGCTGGTGGTCAGATTCGGGAAACGGACGCTCAGTTAACCAGCATCCATTTTCCGAACCCGTGGCTGTGCACTGATTAAGAAAACAGACGCTGATAAATTCAGCATCCGTTTTCTAAACTGGCAGACAGCCACGGACAGTCAACTGCTTGCAGGTGCCAATTGTCAAGGAGGTGCTAGGGGCACGGAATCAACCCTAGCGCTTCCTTGACAGTGCGAGCCTTATTTAAAATATTGCATGGCACCCCCAGGAGAGGTGCCTGGGGATTCATTAGGAAAGCGGGTGCTGAAGACTCAGTGCCCACTTTCACCCCATTTTTTTTTTTTTTTGCATCGGCCCCTAAATTAGGAGTTAAAGGATTAGACTGCATTCAGTCTACTAGGATACTGGAGAAAGAAATTGGAGAACAAAAGGAATTAAGTGTTTATCTAAGAGCTTCCAGTTGAGAATAGAGACTTTGATGAAGAATTGGAATCACAGGTTTACTATATCTTCTTGTTATCGTTTTATTTACTTGAACTATGAAGAGAGTTTAATTGTACATAGCATCTAATCATCTAATCAACTATCAGTAAAGAAGCTAGAAACCACCATTCTTCTCCTGTGTGATTTTTGGATGTAGAGACAGTGTAAAGCTTAGCTTAGTGCTGTGTACCCAGGATGGGGAAAAAAGGGCTTGAAATGTAAAGAAGCAGGGTACATGAACTATTGTCCATCCCCACATTTAGTAGCCTGGACCTCAAAAAGTAAAGCTATTGGTGGAAGGAAAGAAGTTTCATAGAAACATCAGAGTGGTTGTGCAAAAAGGGTCCATCTAGATTTCTTTCTATGTGCCTCTGGGTGCCAATTAAAGGATCCGTCCCACCCAGCTGTTACACATACATTTATAAATTGGGTAGGGAAAGTATTTTTTCCTGCATTACAAATATATGCCTATAATGAAATATACATGTGTACCTTCTGGCCAGTAATATGTGGCAGTTTATAAACCGTGCAGGTCCTGTCACAGTTATCAAAATACTGCTGTAACTTTACAAGCACCAGCTTATGTGCGGAGTATTGAAAATTGCTCTCATTCTTTTCAAGAGAAAATGTACTCATAGAAAAAGCTGCTGCAGATCTCTATGGATACTTTTTCCTGGGCCAACAAGAACATAAGAACATAAGAAGTTGCCATACTTAGTCGGACCTGGGGTCCATCAAGCCCAGCATCCTGTTTCTAACAGTGGCTAATCCAGGCCACAAGCACCTGGCAAGTACCCAAACAATAAATAGATCCCATGCTATTAAAGCAGGTGATAGGCAGAGGCTATTCATCCTCAATCTGATTAACAGTTTATGGACTTCTCCTCCAAGAACTTATTCAAACCTTTTTCAAATCCATCTACACTAATCACATCCTCTGGCAATGAATTCCAGAGTGTAAATGTGCGTTGAGTGAAAAATAATTTTCTCCAATTTGTTAAAAATGTGCTACTTGCTAAATTCATAGCCAAAATAATTGTGTGCTTTTGCTTAGAATAACACCATAGGTAAGCCTCATGGAATATAATGTATCTTATTTTATGTGCAGAGATGTTAATCAGACTTCCCCTACAAAGAGAAAAGCATTGGATAGATGCAGTTGTAATAATAATAATCTGAAAGCAGTTTTTCTATAGAGCTCTTATCTCTTATTTTGACCCTTCAGGCCATTCCTTCTCCATACCAAAATGCATTTCTGTTTCATTGCATCCCCTGTAATCTTGCCCACTATTCTTTTCCATCTATTTTTCCCTAACGTATTTGCTACAAATTTAGCTGCATTGTTTGTTAGGGGACTATAGCCATTTGTGGGAATCAGATGCAACACTTCTTATTTCAAATTCTAGAAGATAGAATAATGTTTTATATGGTTGATTGATATGTTATTCACAATCTCAGCTAGTGTGACTTTATATTTTGCTGCAGAGCCTGCTTGTAAATTTATCCATTACCATATTCTGTGTCTTTTCCTACGCTCTTTTCCCTATCTGAACTAACTTCCATTGTAATTCCAGTTGACTCACTTTAAAATTGACTTGAGGCAAACTGAATAACTTCTTAGACAGTCCAGAAAATTCATTTTTCAAATATGAGCCAGCTTGGAAAATGGTGTGTGTAAAGCAGAAGACACAGGCTGCTACATGCAGAGGTCGATATTCAGTGGACCAGTGAGCAGGAAAATTACCCAGATATTCAGTGGAACATACCCAGATAAGTGTTCTGCTGAATAAACACGGTGGATACCATTATCTTGAATAACGGTATATAAAAATGAATATTGGTATATAAAAATGCTAAATAAAAAAAAAAAAGCTAAATAAATAAATAATCTGGGTAACTTTAGGACAGGTATATTTCTGATCAGATTTGTCCAGCTAACTTTGTCCAAGTAGTGCTGAATGTCAGTGCTGTCCAGACAAAGTGAATCCATGCCCTGGAAACCCCTCCCCTCACCTCCCCAGCATTAGGAGTTATCTGCACAAAATTTAGCTGGGGAGCAGAGGGAACTTTTTCAAATCTTGTTTTCTGGCTGGGTAGCTCTAAAGGTTAAGCAGATAAAGTATAACATTTGTGGACTGTGGATTGACCCAAAGTGAACGGCCTCTCCCAGGAGAGACAAATCCCAGCCACTGTTGGTAGATGGACTTTCACCTAGGCCAGCCACCTTTCATTTGGGTTGAGCCCTCAGGTGCTGGTGGCCAGTGAGGCATGAGAAACAGAGGTAGCCCACTAGCCCCAACACGGACAAGAAGTGAGAGGCTGGACACAGGACAAAGAGTTAGAACTAATCAGAAATCCAGGAGGCTAGGAAGGAGCACAACAAAAATACTGAATGTAGAAGCTGACAAAGTTGAAGTCTTGTGGAATAAGAAGTGGAGCCAGAGTACAAAGACTGGAAGTTAGGACCAAGCTCTGGCAATGACTGCTGAGACTGCCTCAGTATAAGTACAAGCCTATACAGGAAACAAGATGGCTGCTGGGGGGAAGTGAGAAGCACAGAGCTGGCTAGTTAGACAGTTCAAGTGGATCACAGGGCCACCTGCAGGTGGGAGGAGCATTCAGCAAAGAATCCACACATAAAGCCTTTGATTATTGACCTAAAAGAACCTTTATTTGTAAATTGGGGAGATGGAAGTTGGTGTTGGGTTGTATAAAGGATAGGGAGGAACACCTTCAAACCTATTTGCATTATTGCATATGCATGTATAAGTGGTCACATGTAGATTTATCCCAGTATTTTATAAACTAAGTAGTGGGAGCTATGCAGTTTATAAAATACTGGGTACTTATGATCTGAAAGTACATATATTTCATAATGCACATACTGTATATTTCCACTGTAATAAAAATGCTTAATTTTCCTACCTATTTTATAAACACACATGCATGTGTTTTAGGTGCATAAAAAAAAATAGAACATGTATGTGTAAAACCAGCTATAAAATTCTATCTTACATGCATATGTGAAATCACTAGTTTGTCAATACCTCTGCCATTTCACCTAGACTCTTCATCCTGAGCCTCTACCAGTTCACCCACACCTACCACCCAAAATTTGCAGACAACACGCAAGTCCACTATCAATTGCAATAATTAATTAGCAGATGTAAAATTATGCTAATAAGTTAGGTATTTTATATGCGAATATCTCATAACATAGCAACTAACACATGTACCTCTTAACCCTTCTCCAGAACGCTCCTAGATCACCCCTTTTTTTGCGCCAATAAATGTCCATGCAAAACAGAAAATATTCACTTAATTTCTATGTTTATATAACAACATGTGCATGAATACAGGCTACTTACACACGTATTTGCTAATTTTCTATCTAAACTAGGACTGCCAACTTTTAACCATCAAATTTATGAACATTTGGAGATGCTGTTTAATATCTTTGCTGATGGAGCTTACACATATGCGACTTATTGACACTCTTCATCACTAGAAAAACACAGAAATATAGCAGATAGGGCCCCATCTAGTCTGCTCAGTTTACTTGCTGCTGTTACAGTGCCATAGACCCCAGTTGATCTCTGCCTTTTCTCTCACTTCTTTGCAATTAATGATTGTACTTGTCCTTTACTTTATTAGATTATTATTTTTGCCTCTATTGGCTCCACTAGGAAGTTGTTCCATGCATCCACCACCCTTTCTGTGAAGAAATATTTTCCGATGTTACTTCTGAGTTTATCCCTTTGTAGCATAATATTTTGACCAATAGTTCTTAACTCCGAAAAAAAGGTTTGCTTTTACCAGTCCAGGAGCCAAACTATAGTTCAGAAAATTTTTTAGGCCTATGATTAAATCGGGGTCTGAAGTCTAAGCAAATGACACAAAATAAATAATATATCAAACACATACTGAGTCTAACATTGCTACCAAAGTGCACACTGTAAGTATCACAGGGGAGACTCGGATGCCTACCTACAGCTGGAGGACTAAAATCGGGACATTTTCAAACATTTAGCGCTCCCCTTTTTTCAGTACAGTACTTAAAAAAAAAATCAGGACAGTTGGCAATCCTACCTCCACCCCCGACTAATGGGTGATAATTTATTTATTTGGTTTTATATTCCCCTTTTCAGCCACTTCAAAGTGGATTTCATTCTCAGGATGACTGGAAAAAAATTCCCAGGTATGGGGAGTAGGGGATTGTTTTTAATCATTGTTAGTTTTAATTATTGGATGTTACTTGATATGTATGCAGTTTTGAAGTATGTTATTGGTGTTTTGGAATTTTTAAGAAATTAGTTTTTAATTATTAGATTTTCTATTTGTCAGCTGTTTTGAAATACTGTTTTTATTAGTATGATTTTACTATTATGATTGATGTTTTATTTTTCTTGATTTTAAAGTTTGATTTTTTATGAGGAATGGTGATGTTTCTGTTTTTCTATTATTGCTCTGCATACAGAGTCAGGCTTGTTGTGATTTCCAGTTCAGTTGTTGTCAGTACAATTTCTATTTATACTTCATGGTCTCTTTGTTTGTACTTGGTGAGGGTCTGACTGTGTTCTGCATGTGTGATGAAAATGAGGTATTCTGCTAGTTTAGTTTATTTACTTTCTAGATTGCTTTTCTGGTATAGGGATCTAAAAGCTGCCTGGCTTGATCTGTTTTCCATATAGGAGGTGTATTGCTGTCTTAGGGTCTAGTTGCAGTGTTGATTTTTCATAAGTAGGGTTGTTACTGTTTGAATGTTGGCAGTTAGTCCTGTTTTGGTATGGGAATTTATTATATTTTAATGGTAATTCAGTTTACTCATGAATTTCTGAGGTCCAAATCCACCCAATGTATATTAAAATGGGCCTAAATCCACATGGGCTCCAAGTTGCATAATATGAAATATATACATATTTATACAAAAGAGGAGAAGGTATGAACTCTATCCTTGGTCCTCAAGTGTCCAGTCATGGTCTGTGGAAAAGTTGGCAACCGTAGGTGGAGGGAATGCACAGATTTTCTCTTCTCTCTCTCATATACATCCTCCCACCCATACTCTCTAACACACATGCTCACTGACTCTCACATGCTCTCTCATGCATATGCATGCTGACACACACATACACACACACACACACACACACACATACACACACACACACTTTCATGCTGACTGACTGACATACTTGAGCTGGGGGGATGATTTTCTCCAGATGGGAAGGGAGAAGGATAGGTTGTTTCTGGCGTGGTTGTTTCTAGTGTGCACATGTATGAATTGCTTGGGAGAGAAAGGAATGGGAGGCATCAGTTGCTCAATGGTGTGTACATGTTGTATGTGTTCATTCAGATGGGAGGGGGGTTCTGGAATAACTGGGGTGGTATAATGTTTCCCTTTGGCAGGAGGAGGGGATAAAGTAAATGCTGGGAAGGAGGTATAGGAGAGGGGACCAGAGGGATGCTGGGCAGAGAGGGGTGAACAGAAGGGAGCCTGAACTGTTGGAAGGGGCAGACAACAATCTGGGGTGCACTGTGTCAGGCCTGGGGAAGGGTGGGCACCAATGTGTCTGTCAGGGGGCTTGCCACCAGGACTCCTGAACTCCTATGCAGCCACATGCTCTGGCCCACATGTCATCCAAATCCTTGCCCCAGCTCTACCCCCCAATGCCAGCCAAACCTTCCAGACTACACTGGACACCATCCCAAAAACTGAAATAGGTAGATTCTGGAGACATGAGAGGAACATGGGATGCAGCAGATCTAGGGTTTCCAACTGACCCCAGTTTGACCAAACAGGCTGATCCAGTTCTGGTTTTGTCGCATTGCATGCAAGAATTTGTATTCATTCATTTATTTATTTATTTATTTATTTATTTATTTATTTAAAAGATTTTATATACCGTCGTTCGTAATTACATCACAACGGTGTATAGATATTTGCAGGTAGAACCAATGCTATCAATAATAATAAAATCAAATGCAATAAAATAACATTAAAATAACTAAACTAATACAAAATCAAAACTTCAACTACCCATCACATAAAAATATAAATCAAGTTCTAGATGATTGTGTCATTGATTTCCCTAAGAATTACAAATCTATGCATGCAATGGGGCAAAAGAAAGACTGAATCAGCAACACTACATCTGCAGACCAGAATCAGACCCTGAGCCGCAGCAAGGGAAGAGCCAGGTGCAGAGGATTGGACTTGGAGGGAGAGGAACAATAAAAAAGGAGCCAGCGTGCGGAACAATGATAACAGCAGCAGTGATAGCGGAGTCAGCACCAGAAGCATGCAGCGAGGGCAAGCAATGCATACTTCTTTATTTTCAATTCTGTGGCTGAGTCGCCAGGCCATATTTAAGCCAGCTGAATGGTGCTACGCCTGGGGCACAGCTTATTTGTTCTTGAGAAACCCAGCCCTCTCTCTCGATAGCACAGGGCTAGCTTGACTGGGCTTTACAATGTCTGATTGCTGTTGTAACTGGACACTGTACAGCAAGTTTTAAAACCGGGCTGTCTGGTTCAAAACTGGTCAGTTGGCCATCCTAGCTCCCACAGCCCCTGCTTCCACAGGTCCCGCACACTTCCAGCAGGAGAGAACTAGAAGTTGTGTGCTGATAGGCGTGCTCCTCATCACCCCTTACTATAAATTTACAGCAACAGGGTAGATATTAATACACTAATGGAATTCTTTCAAATCAAGAGTCAATAAGATGTGCGACCAGATATTTGTAAATAGATTAAATGTAGTGTTTTAAATGTCACTTACATATAAACATAAAATAACCAATAGATTAATGGTACTTTGGTTTATTCATCCCTACTCCTTTAGAAATTTTAAACCACTGACAACTCCAACAAAATTAAGATGCATTCAGTAGTCCAGCAGCAAGAGGGGGACTATCCAATCTTTTACACTGAGATTATCTACAAGCTGGTGAGAGGTTGTATGTGTGTACTCGGTTCAAAGAGCGCCTAGCCCTAAAAAAAATGAGTCCAGTCTCTGAAGGCTAAAATGGCAGATCTAGAGGAGCTAAGGGAGACAGAGAGTATATAGAGGTGACTTTCAGGGACATAGTAGAGCAGATCCATCTCTACTCAGGCAGCCCATGTGCTGCCTTAGAGGAGAAGGTCACTTGGAAGGAGAGCATCATCTTGGTATGCCAGGAAGCAATCCTGTAGCTAGGATCTGCTCTCAAGTTGATGTAATTTCCTCTCACACTGAGGATATGTCTGCAGGGGTATGTGCCCAGGAGGGAAGGGTTAGGGTGGCCATTGTTGTTGTTTGAATTATTAGAAATATAGATAGCCAGGTGACTGATGACGTGAGGATCGCCGGTTAACTTGGCTGACTGCTCTCGGGTAACTGCAGTACTATTACCAACACCTTTACTCATGTTATGTTATGATTCCAGAACAAGGTGAGACATTCCCCTATGCCACTACTTCCTTTCCCTAATAATGAGAATAATGAGAATAATAATAATATGAAAACATATAACCTTCATTCTCAAAGTTCATTGATTTATTTGTGTGTGCACGATTTCCCATTACGCTTTAATTGAAGCAAGAAGCAGTAATGACACAAGGTTTAAAATGATCTGCTGAAACATCAATGAAATCTGCTAGGAGTTAATTACTCTTTGGCAACTCTCTGGCTACCTTCAGCTCATTAATCCAGGGGCCCCTTAAAATGTCCTCTCTGTTATTTCCAGATGAAAACTGCACAGTATTTTAAATAGAACATGCACTATTAAGAATTGCTTGCAAAACAATAATCTGAGATATCTCTCTGCTGTAACCCTCTCTTTCGTATGTCTCTTTCTTTTCATGATAGCAGGATTTGATTTGTATACTGTCATGAGAATGCTATCAACATTGCCCTGTAGGGCAGTGAAACTGAAGTGATCAGCTTGGAATAGACAGCCAGTGATATATACCTTTGACAAGTCATTAACATAGGTAAACAGCAATCCTTGTCAAACTTTGTTCTTTTAAAAAGCTAGATTTACAGCCCATTAGCACACAGGGCGAGTAAGAGCAAGGAAATCAATAGCAGGCATGTAATTCATCATGGTAATGAAATGGATTTAGCCCTAATCTCAAAGCAACAGAGGATTTCCATTTTTAAAGCAGAAGGAAATAAGAGAAGCAATTAAAAAAAAAATAATCTCAACATAAAATGTTTCATCAGCAGAATTTGTTTCTCATTCAGAGATTTCGTAGTGCAGTATCACTGAATAGTTCAAGTAGAAAGGATGCAAACCTTTTTAATAACTTCTCATTTCTACTTTGATCATTAATAATATTATATGAAACATCATTTCATCATACAGTAAGGGTAGTGTAAACAAGGTACATAACAGAATCTTAGCTAGAGTAAAAGTAGTCCAGAGGAGCATTACCTAAATAAAATAAATAATTGTTGCGCCCGTCAGTCGCAGACGGCTGCGACCTCTCATGCTTACCTCTTTTTTTCTCTTCATCATGTAATCTGGGATGAGTGGTGGCTTCCACCAGTCACCGCCGACCTCCCTGGCGTTCCCGGGACAGCATGGGTGCTGCCGACCATCATCTTGTTCCTAGAGTCACATAGACTATCGCCGGATCTGCATTACTGCATCTTCAGCAAGGTACCAAATCTTTAACAGACTACGTTATTGAGTTTAAAACCTTGCCCTCAGAACTACATTGGAACTTAGACTGCTTATGGACTATCTTCCTGGAAGGCCTTAACTTTCGCATTAAAAATGAGCTAGCTGCACGTGAGCTCCCCGACCACTTGGACACCCTCATTGATTTAGCTGGACGTATTGATCACCGGCTGTGCGAGCGCTCACAGGAGCTGAAAACATCTAAGATGGTACCATCGGGGGTTCCTCGCTCTCGTCCACCACCAGTCTCCCAGACTATGCTGGTACCATCTATTGAAGAAGAGGAACCCAAGCAACTGGGCTGCAGCCACTTGTCCGCTAAAGAGAGGCATTACCGGAAAAGACTAGGTCTCTGCATGTACTGTGGACAACCTGGTCACGCCTTTCCCGCTTGTCCTATCTGTTCGGGAAACTCGCAGACCTAGGATCCACTGGAGGACTCCTCCTAGGTCTTACCTCACCATCTCCTCCACTAACCCTTCCAGTCTCCATTATGTCTGATGCCCTTGAGTTCTACACATTAGCATTAGTGGATTCTGGTGCCGGTGGCAACTTTATACTTCGTCAACTCGTGGAGCACCTACGAATTCCCACCGTCTGGACACCTACACCACTACTTTGTCTTCAATCCATGGTGAGCCACTGCCAGGTGAGGTCTCGCTTACCACTCAACCTATTCGTCTCCGCACGGGGTCCCTGCATACTTGGATAAGGCAATACATCCAGTGGTACTCGGGTTACCATGGCTGCAGGTACACACACCTCAATTTGACTGGAGCACCCTCCAATTATCCCAATGGGAAAATCTTGCCATGTCAAATGTGTCAAGATGGTGTGTCCTGTGCTATGCTTGACCACCACCACATCTCTTCCGGGCCTACCGCCTCAATACACTGCCTATCAAGACATATTCTCTAAGACAGTGGCAGACACTCTACCACCTCACAGATCTTTTGACTGTGCCACTAATCTACTACCGGACACTGAGCCTCCCAGAGGAAGGGTATACCCACTAGGGATGTGAATCGTTTTAGGACGATTAAAATTATCGTCCGATAATTTTAATATCGTCTTAAACCGTTATGGAACACAATACAATAGAGATTCTAACGATTTATCGTTATAAATCGTTAGAATCGTGAGCCGGCACACTAAAACCCCCTAAAACCCACCCCCGACCCTTTAAATTAAATCCCCCACCCTCCCGAACCCCCCCCCAAATGACTTAAATAACCTGCGGGTCCAGCGGCGGTCCGGAACGGCAGCGGTCCGGAACGGGCTCCTGCTACTGAATCTTGTTGTCTTCAGCCGGCGCCATTTTCCAAAATGGCGCCGAAAAATGGCGGCGGCCATAGACGAACACGATTGGACGGCAGGAGGTCCTTCCGGACCCCCGCTGGACTTTTGGCTAGTCTTGTGGGGGTCAGGAGGCCCCCCCCAAGCTGACCAAAAGTTCCTGGAGGTCCAGCGGGGGTCAGGGAGCGATTTCCCGCCGCGAATCGTTTTCGTACGGAAAATGGCGCCGGCAGGAGATCGACTGCAGGAGGTTGTTCGCGAGGCGCCGGAACCCTCGCTGAACGACCTCCTGCAGTCGATCTCCTGCCGGAGCCATTTTCCGTACGAAAACGATTCGCGGCGGGAAATCGCTCCCTGACCCCCGCTGGACCTCCGGGAACTTTTGGCCAGCTTGGGGGGGGCCTCCTGACCCCTACAAGACTTGCCAAAAGTCCAACGGGGGTCCGGAAGGACCTCCTGCCGTCCAATCGTGTTCGTCTATGGCCGCCGCCATTTTTCGGCGCCATTTTGGAAAATGGCGCCGGCTGAAGACAACAAGATTCAGTAGCAGGAGCCCGTTACGGACCGCTGCCGTTCCGGACCGCCACTGGACCCGAAGGTTATTTAAGTCATTTGGGGGGGGTTCGGGAGGGGGGGGATTTAATTTAAAGGGTCGGGGGTGGGTTTTAGGGGGTTTTAATGTGCCGGTTTTGCGATTTTACGTTTTTTTGATTTTTCACGATTTTTCACGATTTTTCACGATATTTTACCCCCCCAAACGGCAACAATACGATTCCCTCTCCCTCCCAGCCGAAATCGATCGTTAAGACGATCGAGGACACGATTCACATCTCTAATACCCACCTTCTCTCTCTGAAACCCAGGCCATGTCCTCCTATATACAAGGGAACGTGGCGAAGGTCTTCATTCGACCTTCTAAGTCTCCAGCCGGGGCCGGGTTCCTTTTTGTGGGCAAGAAGGACGGCTCCCTTCACCCATGTATAGACTACCGGGGCTTGAACAAAATTACCCTGAATGATTGCTACCCACTGCCATTGATCTCCGAACCTTTTGATCGGCTGCAAGGAGCCAAAATATTCATGAAGTTGGACCTTAGAGGGGCATACAATTTGGTCTGAATACGCCAGGGTGATGAATGGAAGACAGCATTTAATACCCACAACGGCCATTTTGAATATTTGGTCATGCCCTTTGGCCTTTGCAGTGCCCCAGCCGTGTTTCAAAACATGATGAATGAAATCTTTAGAGACATGCGTAGTAGTCTATCTTGATGATATACTGGTCTTCTCCCAGAAACTTCAGAGTCATCTATCGGTCATCAAGAGAGTTCTCCAGAGACTGAGAGCTAACCACTTATACGCCAAATTAGTGAAGTGCTCTTTTCACCAAGAATCTGTTCCCTTTTAGGCTATGTGGTATCTAGCCAGGATTTCCAGATGGATCTGCAGAAAACCAAAAATATTCAAGACTGGCCCCAACCTACTGGACTTATAGCTCTCAGGAGATTCCTTGGATTCACCAACTACTACAGATCCTTTATTCATCACTACTCCACCTTGACCGCACCACTTTCTGCCATGATGCGAAAAGGAGCTAACCCTTCTCAATGGTCTCCAGAGGCTGTAGATGCCTTCCAAAAACTCAAGGAGATGTTCCTTCAAGAGCCTCTTCTATGGCATCCAGATCCCCGACGACCTTTCATCGTAGAGGTAGATGCTTCAGATGTTGGGGTAGGAGCAGTCCTTAGCCAATACACTGACAACCATACTCTATATCCCTGTTCCTTTTTCTCCCTGCGTTTTTCACCAGCCGAATGAAACTATGGGATAAGAGACAAGGAACTCTTAGCGATTAAATTGGCATTTGAGGAATGGCGTCCATGGCTAGAAGGCGCTCAACATCAAATCACGGTCTACACCGACCACAAAAACCTTGAATACTTGCAGCATGCTCACCCTTTCTGACTGGGCTTCATATAGTACACTGCTGACGTCAGCTTACTCAGCAGCAGCATGGCAGTAGAAAACTGCATTGCATCAGAAAATGATGTAATAAACTCTGGATGATGTGTGCATGATGGTATTATGCAGTAGGGATGTGAATTGTGTGCCCGATCGTCTTAATGATCGAAATCATCTGGCAGGAGAAGAAAATCGTGTTTGGCACGATTTTTTAGTTAAAAAAATCGGTTTTTCCGATTAGTGCGCACTAACAGGAGTTAGTGCGCGCTAACAGGAAGTTAGCGCGCACTAACCATTGTTAGTGCGCGCCAACAGAAAATGATACAATTTGACACTTTTCAGGTCAGTTAAGGTCAGTTTAGGAATTAATATGTATTCCTATTGGCTGCCCTCTTATTTATTCATGTTACTAAGGTTCCCACTGACAATATATGGGGGATGGGAAATGGAAACAGTTGGTAGCTTGACAAAAAAAGTAATGTGATCAGTCAATGTGACTAGAACTTGTGCCCTATCCCTGATACAGGGAGTGTTGTGATCTTCCTGCACACAGTGCCCTATCCCTGATACTGGGAGTGTTATACTCTTCCTGCACTCAGTGCCATATCCCTGATACCGGGAGTGTTGTGATATTCCTGCATGCAGTATCCTATCCCTGATACCGGGAGTGTTGTGATCTTCCTGCACACAGTGCCCTATCCCTGATACCGGGAGTGTTGTGATCTTCCTGCACTGAGCAGGGATACGGCACTGCATGCAGGAAGATCACAACACTCCCGGTATCAGGGATAGGGCACTGCGTGCAGGAAGATCACAACACTCCCGGTATCAGGAATAGGGCACTGTGTGCAGGAAGATCACAACACTCCTGGTATTAGGGATAGGGCACTGCATGCAGGAAGATCACAACACCCCCAGTATCAGGGTTAGGGCACTGCGTGCAGGAAGATCACAACACTCCCGGTATCAGGGTTAGGGCACTGTGTGCAGGAAGATCACAACACCCCCGGTATCAGGGTTAGGGCACTGCGTGCAGGAAGATCACAATACTCCCAGTATCAGGGTTAGGGCACTGTGTGCAGGAAGATCACAACACCCTCAGTATCAGGGTTAGGGCACTGTGTGCAGGAAGATCACAACACCCTCAGTATCAGGGATAGGGCACTGCGTGCAGGAAGATCACAACACTCCCAGTATTAGGGATACGGCACTGCATGCAGGAAGATCACAACACTCCTGGTATCAGGGATAGGGCACAAGTTCTAGTCACATTGACTGATCACATTACTTTTTTTGTCAAGCTACCAACCGTTTCCATTTCCCATCCCCCCAACCATCACCTCAGTGGGAACCTTGGTAACATCAATAAATAAGAGGGCAGCCAGCCAATAGGAATACATATTCATTCCTAAACTGACCTTAACTGACCTGAAAAGTGTCAATTTGTATCATTTTCTGTTAGTGCGCACTAACAATGGTTAGTGCGCACTAACCCGATTAACGATTTTTTAACGATAAATCGTTAGAATTCCTATTGTATCGTGTTCTTTAACGATTTAAGACTATTTTAAAATTATCGGACGATAATTTTAATCGTTGAAAAACGATTCACATCCCTATTATGCAATATGATCAACTATTACATCATTCTAGGCTTATTTACAGTCCTACTGGATAAATTTACATGACTAAACATAGAAAGTGAACTATATTAAACATCTTCAAAACGAGAGCCAATAAAAACTTTTCATGGTCATATTCGTGTTCAGCACATCAAGATACTACAGAGTAGGACCTTTGTAGGTCAGTAACACTTTCATTGTTGCCCAGTGTTATCCACAGAAAAATAGAAAGGAGGAGGTGGGCTTGGGGCTTGGTTGAGTTTAAGGTAGCGGCAGGACATCCAGGCAGCAATGCCAGACAAGCAGGCTGAGATCTGGGACTTGATTTCTGGTGTAGAAAGGTACTAGTAGTTCTGGGAGTCATCAGCATAAAAATGATATTGAAAGCCTTGAGAGGAAATCAGAGTATCAAGGGAATTATTTACTTTATTTTATTTATATTCCATTTTTCAGTACTTCAAAGCAGATTACATTCAGGTACTGTAGTTATTTCTCTGTCCCCAGAAGGTTCACAATCTAATTATTATATAGTGAGAAGAGGGTCCCAGACAGAACCCTGCGGCACACCAATTGATAGTAGACTGTCAGCAGAGGAGGAACCACAAGAGGAAATGTTAAAAGTGCAATGGGAGAGGTAAGAAGAGTTAATAAAAAAAATCAGTCAGAATCATTTAACATGACCCTCCTCTGGTAAAACCCTGCTGCATCAGACCTGCAACTCAGACTACAGACCCACCATCATAGCTAATACCACTGGACCCAGTAATCTTTTCTCTTTTGTACATAGTGTATATAACAATAAGCATTGTCAATATTATTTAGCATGATATGTACCAATAGTTACCTATGCTAATCTAAAAAACATAAGTTAACAACCATTAATTACTTATTTTAAGAACCTCTCACCGGTTGACCTGTATTTCTTCCTTTCTATGCGTGCTCCCCGATCCCAGATTGTTTATTCTCCCGTTTATTTGTATTTTCTAACATTTTGTTATGATGTAAACCGATGTGATGTACACACTAACACCTGTATAAAAAAGTTTCTAAATAAATAAATAAATAAATGTTTCCTCTAGCAGGGTCTCTATTAATTTTCCCACCATCGAGGTAAGGCTAACTGGCCTGTAGTCTCCAGCCTCCTCTCTACTTCCATCCCTGTGAAGCAGGACCACGACTGCCCTTCTCCAAACTAGAGGCAGCATTCCCAATATGGCAATTCTGTTTCTTTCCTTATCTCTTTTAGCATCACCTAAGAATGCACCTTAGAGGAAACACCCGTTTAGCCTGTGGGCTGGTGAGGTCTACCTAATGCTGCCCAAGACAGCATGCTATCTGGGGAGAGTGAACCGAAGATGAGGGGAGCAAAGATGAAAAGGAAAACAATGTTTCCCTGAACCACAACATGGAAATAGCCATCTAATCTTATACTGTACAGAGCTATAAATTCTATAGTATTTCACTGCTGGTTAAACATGACTACAAACTCAGAAGACTTATTCCATTTGTATAGTGGATCAGAATATCCAGCAACTTTCAGTAATAAATGGAATATGAATTTGAAAAATAGACACAGCAGCAGGAATGCTCAATACTTAGAAATGCTTACAAATACTAAACCACCATATTGTTACCAACACAAAAGCCTTCTTATCTGCTTAGAAACAAAATACAATATAATATAATAGAGATATTCTTCAAGAGTATAAATAAAGCACAGGAGGCAAGCAGTTTTTGGTGAAAAGGAAGTTCTATAACAAGGGAGTGATTATGAGGAAAATTGCACTTCCTCACCCTCATTGAGGGTAAAAGCATGTCTGCTGTTTTACAGTGTGTGTATATTATTTCCTTGCTTGAAAATTGCGGTGGAGCTGGGGCCAGGGTGCGCAGGAAAGGCAAGGTATGTATGTACATGGATTTCATTTTTTCAAATCCTAGCATGTTTGTATTTTACAACTTATAGTGCCTTGAGCTATTCACGTCACACTTGGTACTGCTTTGTGCCTCCAATGCAACCTGGGTGGGGGGCATCCCACAGTTGTTGGCGCCTTTTGGTACACTCTAGTAGAGATGTGAATCGTTTTCCATATCGTCTTAACGATAGAAATCGTGTGGCAGGAGAAGAAAATCGTGTTTGGCACGATTATTTCGTTGAAAAATCGTTAAAAATCGTTTTTTCCATTAAGTGCGCACTAACTCGAGTTAGTGCCCACTAACTCCCCGTTAGTGCGCACTAACTCGAGTTAGTGCGCACTAACTCAAAATGATACAAATAGACACTTTCCAGGTCACTGAAGGTCAGTTAGGAATGAATATGTGTTCCTATTGGCTGGCAGCCCTCTTATCTATTGATGTTACCAAGGTTACCACTGAGGTGATGGTTGGGGGGATGGGAAATGGAACTGGAAACTCATGAACACCAGCAGAAAATGAAACAAAGTGTTCACACTTCCCAGGTCAGTAAAGGTCACTTAGGAATGAATATGTATTCCTATTGGCTGGCTGTGCTCTTATCTATTGATGTTACCAAGGTTACCACTGAGGTAATGGTTGGGGGGATGTGAAATGGAAACAGTTGGAAGCTTGACATGTGATGATCAGCACTCACGTGACTAGAACTTCTTTGTTTATTATTTTTGTTAGCAGACACGTGCATGTTGAATTTGCCAATCACTGTGCATTTTAGAAAGGTGGTCCTGGCTGGAACTGTACACAATTCAAAGATATGTAATTGATTGTTGGTAAGTGTATTTTTTAAGTAGCCACACTGGCACAAGTATGTTTACTTTTCCTCCTACTTAACTCACTAGCTCAGCTTTGTAAGAAGGGCTTCTCTGCTTGAGTGAGGGTCAGGCAGCTCCCCCCTGTCTGTGAAGCCAGCCTCTCACTAGTAATGCAGGGAGGGAGCTGTCTCAGACTTCACCATCCTCCCCCCCCCCCCTCACCCACACACCATTCACTAGCTGGGACATGGGGGAAGTCAGGAGTGAGGGTCAGGCAGCTCCCCCCTGTCTGTGAAGCCAGCCTCTCACTAGTAATGCAGGGAGGGAGCTGTCTCAGACTTCACCATCCTCCTCCCCCCCCCCCCTCACCCACACACCATTCACTAGCTGGGACATGGGGGAAGTCAGGAGTGAGGGTCAGGCAGCTCCCCCCTGTCTGTGAAGCCAGCCTCTCACTAGTAATGCAGGGAGGGAGCTGTCTCAGACTTCACCATCCTCCTCCCCCCCCCCCTCACCCACACACCATTCACTAGCTGGGACATGGGGGAAGTCAGGAGTGAGGGTCAGGCAGCTCCCCCCTGTCTGTGAAGCCAGCCTCTCACTAGTAATGCAGGGAGGGAGCTGTCTCAGACTTCACCATCCTCCCCCCCCCCCCCTCACCCACACACCATTCACTAGCTGGGACATGGGGGAAGTCAGGAGTGAGGGTCAGGCAGCTCCCCCCTGTCTGTGAAGCCAGCCTCTCACTAGTAATGCAGGGAGGGAGCTGTCTCAGACTTCACCATCCTCCTCCCCCCCCCCCCTCACCCACACACCATTCACTAGCTGGGACATGGGGGAAGTCAGGAGTGAGGGTCAGGCAGCTCCCCCCTGTCTGTGAAGCCAGCCTCTCACTAGTAATGCAGGGAGGGAGCTGTCTCAGACTTCACCATCCTCCTCCCCCCCCCCTCACCCACACACCATTCACTAGCTGGGACATGGGGGAAGTCAGGAGTGAGGGTCAGGCAGCTCCCCCCTGTCTGTGAAGCCAGCGTCTCACTAGTAATGCAGGGAGGGAGCTGTCTCAGACTTCACCATCCTCCTCCCCCCCCCCCCTCACCCACACACCCATTCACTAGCTGGGACATGGGGGAAGTCAGGAGTGAGGGTCAGGCAGCTCCCCCCTGTCTGTGAAGCCAGTAGGGATGTGAATCGTTTTAGGACGATTAAAATTATCGTCCGATAATTTTAATATCGTCTTAAACCGTTATGGAACACAATACAATACAGATTCTAACGATTTATCGTTATAAATCGTTAGAATCGTGAGCCGGCACACTAAAACCCCCTAAAACCCCCCCCCGACCCTTTAAATTAAATCCCCCACCCTCCCGAACCCCCCCCCCCCAATAACTTAAATAACCTGCGGGTCCAGCGGCGGTCCGGAACGGCAGCGGTCCGGAACGGGCTCCTGCTCCTGAATCTTGTCGTCTTCAGCCGGCGCCATTTTCCAAAATGGCGCCGAAAAATGGCGGCGGCCATAGACGAAAAAGATTGGACGGCAGGAGGTCCTTCCGGACCCCCGCTGGACTTTTGGCAAGTCTCGTGGGGGTCAGGAGGCCCCCCACAAGCTGGCCAAAAGTTCCTGGAGGTCCAGCGGGGGTCAGGGAGCGATTTCCCGCCGCAAATCGTTTTCGTACGGAAAATGGCGCCGGCAGGAGATCGACTGCAGGCGGTCGTTCAGCGAGTGTTCCGGCGCCTCGCTGAACGACCTCCTGCAGTCGATCTCCTGCCGGCGCCATTTTCCGTACGAAAACGATTCGCGGCGGGAAATCGCTCCCTGACCCCCGCTGGACCTCCAGGAACTTTTGGCCAGCTTGTGGGGGGCCTCCTGACCCCCACGAGACTTGCCAAAAGTCCAGCGGGGGTCCGGAAGGACCTCCTGCCGTCCAATCTTTTTCGTCTATGGCCGCCGCCATTTTTCGGCGCCATTTTGGAAAATGGCGCCGGCTGAAGACGACAAGATTCAGGAGCAGGAGCCCGTTCCGGACCGCTGCCGTTCCGGACCGCCGCTGGACCCGCAGGTTATTTAAGTTATTTGGGGGGGGTTCGGGAGGGTGGGGGATTTAATTTAAAGGGTCGGGGGTGGGTTTTAGGGGGTTTTAATGTGCCGGTTTTTCGATTTTTCGATTTTTAACGACCCGCAGGTTATTTAAGTTATTTGGGGGGGTTCGGGAGGGTGGGGGATTTAATTTAAAGGGTCGGGGGTGGGTTTTAGGGGGTTTTAATGTGCCGGTTTTTTCGATTTTTCGATTTTTCGATTTTTAACGATTTTTAACGATTTTTCACGATATTTTACCCCCCCAAACGGCAACAATACGATTCCCTCCCCCTCCCAGCCGAAATCGATCGTTAAGACGATCGAGGACACGATTCACATCCCTAGAAGCCAGCCTCTCACTAGTAATGCAGGGAGGGAGCTGTCTCAGACTTCACCATCCTCCCCCCCCCCCCCCCTCACCCACACACCATTCACTAGCTGGGACATGGGGGAAGTCAGGAGTGAGGGTCAGGCAGCTCCCCCCTGTCTGTGAAGCCAGCCTCTCACTAGTAATGCAGGGAGGGAGCTGTCTCAGATTTCACCATCCTCCCCCCCCCCCCTCACACCATTCACTAGCTGGGACATGGGGGAAGTCAGGAGTGAGGGTCAGGCAGCTCCCCCCTGTCTGTGAAGCCAGCCTCTCACTAGTAATGCAGGGAGGGAGCTGTCTCAGACTTCACCATCCTCCTCCCCCCCCCCCCTCACCCACACACCATTCACTAGCTGGGACATGGGGGAAGTCAGGTGTGAGGGTCAGGCAGCTCCCCCCTGTCTGTGAAGCCAGCCTCTCACTAGTAATGCAGGGAGGGAGCTGTCTCAGACTTCACCATCCTCCCCCCCCCCCCCTCACCCACACACCATTCACTAGCTGGGACATGGGGGAAGTCAGGAGTGAGGGTCAGGCAGCTCCCCCCTGTCTGTGAAGCCAGCCTCTCACTAGTAATGCAGGGAGGGAGCTGTCTCAGACTTCACCATCCTCCCCCCCCCCCCTCACCCACACACCATTCACTAGCTGGGACATGGGGGAAGTCAGGAGTGAGGGTCAGGCAGCTCCCCCCTGTCTGTGAAGCCAGCCTCTCACTAGTAATGCAGGGAGGGAGCTGTCTCAGACTTCACCATCCTCCTCCCCCCCCCCCCCCCACCCACACACCATTCACTAGCTGGGACATGGGGGAAGTCATGAGTGAGGGTCAGGCAGCTCCCCCCTGTCTGTGAAGCCAGCCTCTCACTAGTAATGCAGGGAGGGAGCTGTCTCAGACTTCACCATCCTCCCCCCCCCCCCTCACCCACACACCATTCACTAGCTGGGACATGGGGGAAGTCAGGAGTGAGGGTCAGGCAGCTCCCCCCTGTCTGTGAAGCCAGCCTCTCACTAGTAATGCAGGGAGGGAGCTGTCTCAGACTTCACCATCCTCCTCCCCCCCCCTCACCCACACACCATTCACTAGCTGGGACATGGGGGAAGTCAGGAGTGAGGGTCAGGCAGCTCCCCCCTGTCTGTGAAGCCAGCCTCTCACTAGTAATGCAGGGAGGGAGCTGTCTCAGACTTCACCATCCTCCTCCCCCCCCCCTCACCCACACACCATTCACTAGCTGGGACATGGGGGAAGTCAGGAGTGAGGGTCAGGCAGCTCCCCCCTGTCTGTGAAGCCAGCCTCTCACTAGTAATGCAGGGAGGGAGCTGTGTCAGACTGGTATCAGGGTTAGGGCACTGTGTGCAGGAAGATCACAACACTCCTGGTATTAATAGGGATAGGGCACTGTAAGAGATGACTGTAGTAGATTGAATAAAGATCTGATGTTTCTGCTCTCCTCACACCAAACAAAAACAACACACAAGCAGAGAAGCCCTTCTTACAAAGCTGAGCTAGTGAGTTAAGTAGGAGGAAAAGTAAACATACTTGTGCCAGTGTGGCTACTTAAAAAATACACTTACCAACAATCAATTACATATATTTGAACTAGTGTGTTCAGTTCCAGCCAGGACCACCTTTCTAAAATGCACAGTGATTGGCAAATTCAACATGCACTAGCATTTCAGGTGCCTGCTAACAAAAATAATAAACAAACAAGTTCTAGTCACGTGAGTGCTGATCATTACATTACTTTTTTTGTCAAGCTTCCAACTGTTTCCATTTCACATCCCCCCAACCATTACCTCAGTGTTAGCCTTGGTAACATCAATAGATAAGAGCACAGCCAGCCAATAGGAATACATACATACATATTCATTCCTAAGTGACCTTTACTGACCTGGGAAGTGTGAACACTTTGTTTCATTTTCTGTTGGTGTTCGTTAGTTTCCAGTTCCATTTCCCATCCCCCCAACCATCACCTCAGTGGTAACCTTGGTAACATCAATAGATAAGAGGGCAGCCAGCCAATAGGAACACATATTCATTCCTAACTGACCTTCAGTGACCTGGAAAGTGTTTATTTGTATCATTTTCAGTTAGTGCGCACTTAATCGAGTTAGTGCGCACTAACGGGGAGTTAGTGCGCACTAACTCCCGTTAGTGCGCACTAACACGATTTAACGATTTTTAACGATAAATCGTTAGAATTTCTATTGTATCGTGTTCTATAACGATTTAAGACGATATTAACATTATCGGACGATAATTTTAATCGTTGAAAAACGATTCACATCCCTACACTCTAGTGGTTAGAGCAGTTAATTATAAACTAAGGGAAACCATGGTTCAAATCCCACTGTTGCTCCTTGTAAACTGGGGCCAGTCACTTTATCCTCCATTGTCTCAGGTACAAAATTAGCTTATTAGCCCTCTGGAGATAAAGAAATACCTATAGTAGGTGAATATAATCTGCTTTGAAGTGCTGAAAAGCAGAATATTAAAAAAAAAATCCCAATAAATGGATGGGTTAATTCTTTCACTATTCTGAATAAGGCTTGCACCTTAACAGGTACAGAAAAGGGTGACCAAAATGATAAACGGGATGGAACAGCTTCCCTATGAGGAAAGACTAAAGAGGTTAGGGCTGTTCAGCTTGGATGAGGGGGGAATATGATAGAGATGTTTAAAATCATGAGAGGTCTAGAATGGGTAAATGTAAATCTTTATTTACTCTTTCGGATAATAGAAGGACTAGGGGGCACTCCATGAAGTTAGCATTTAGCATATTTAAAACTAATCGGAGAAAATTCTTTTTCACTCAATGTACAGTTAAGCTCTGGAATTCATTGCCAGAGGATGAGGTTAGGGCAGTTAGTGTACATGGGTTTAAAAAAGGTTTGGATAAGTTCCCAGAGCAGAAGTCCATAAACTGCTATTAATCAATGAGGATTAGTAGCTTGGGATCTATTCATTTAATGTTTGGGTACTTGCCAGGTACTTGTGACTTGGTTGGCCACTGTTGGACACAGGATACTGGGCTTGATGGACCCTTTGACTGACCCAGTATGACATGTTCACTTTTTGATCCTTGAGGTGGTCTGGATACTCTTGCTGCTGTTTCACTCCTCTGTTGGTGTCTTGGAGAAGTCCTACCACTGCTAGTAGCATTTTGCCCCATTGCTGGTCCCTGGGCTATTCATGCCTGACTTGATGCGTTGGAGTGTTTTCACCCTTCTGACAATGCCTACCCACAAGTTTCCTCTTAAATTATTAGAAAATCTCAATTTGGGAACACACAATAAGCTGCATTGCTTCCCCCATTGAATGAACATATAAATAGGCCGACACAATACCATGTGCTGGCCACAGTGCATGGCTCAACACACAACTGGATGTGTGTTTTGGACGCTTAACCATAACCTCTGATGCAAAAAGGGGGTTAGTGCATCCAAAACGCAGGTCCAATAGAATGCATAGCTAATAGCACTCATCACATGTAAATTCATGTTGAAGAGGCTATTAGCTATTAGCCCAGAGCAGGTGCTCATTTTTGAGGCGCTTTTCTGTACTTCCTCTGAATTAATATCATGGTAAGTCGGAGGAAGCGAAAAAGTAGAACTGTCCAAAAAAAAAAAAGTGTGCTGCAGTCAGGTTAGGAAAAGTGATGCTCAGTTAACAAGCATCCATTTTCTTAATCTGTGGCTATGCACGGCTTCAAAAGAGGACACCCACAACAGTGGCATGAGCTCTCAAAACAAAGTGGCAGCAAGAGTGGCATCAACATTCTAAGACAAGAAAAAGGGGGAATGAAGCAGAAAAAGTAGCAGGAAAAACCCCAGGACACTGGTAAAGGAACAAATCAGCACAAAGATTAGCATCAATATACCAAGGTACCATGAGAGGTGCAAAGCAGCAAGAATAACCCAAGGTGTAGATTCTGGGGTACGGCAGCAATGCTAAGTGGAAGAAAGACTCCTAAGGTGTAAAATGATAGATATAACAGCAAGGCAGAGTGCCATGGGAGATGATTGTCTTCTTGTTGAAGCACTTGCCACTTGTCAGATTTAGTAGAACAGAATAAGCTGTCATTAGTATCATTTTGTGACAAGCATTTATTACATTCCCCACTTGACGTTAATCTTGCTGCTGGATTGCATTTTGGGTTGCTTGTAAAATTTGCTTTCCAATTCAAACTTTTGTCACAATCAAAACATGACAAAGTTCTCTCACAAGCATGGCTTTCCTGATAATTTATGAGGTTTGCTTTAGTAAGAAAGCTTTTCCCATATTTTAGAGCTGAACACATTTTCTTTCTTTTGTTGATTTTTTGGTGTTGCATCAGTTTCTTCCTACTAAATCCTTAACCATATTCAGAACATGTGAAAAGTCTTACCTATGCATGTTCTTTCATTGTACCTGCATTTCTTTCTTGTGTCTGAGAGTTTTGCTATAGTCTGCATATGTATATTATCTGTCTTCAGTATCAGATCTCTGCTGTGATTTCAAAGTTACAGGATCCCTTTTCTCTTCTCCTGAGTGTGGCACTTTGCTCATACACGGGATAATTCAAAATTGAATTTCATGCTGAATTTCTTTGTTTCTTTTCTGAGCTATATTTTTTCCTGCACTTTTTACCCATCAGGAAAGCATCCTCTCTAGTCTTTCTGTTTACATCTTGTTCTGTTTCAGATTCTCATTGAGCTCCCAGTGATATATCCCTGTTTTACTGTTTCTGGGATCATCTTGTTATGACTGGGCAGTGGTAAGGCAAGAAGTGGACCCTTGGGCCGGCCTGCAGGTACTAACCAGAGCAGGCCGGGAGACAGAGTCTGTGCTTGGCAAGGATACCCGGAGCCTGGAATCCCCTCGGGAGGGGCCCGTAGGGACCCAGGCCCTGGGGACTAGAGCAGTTCAAGATAGTCCAGAGAGGGTACGTCCGAGGGTGTTCTGGAGAGAGGTCAGAAAGTTCAGAGATGGCTGCCGGTGGAGAGGCAACGGGCTGGCTGGCAGGCAGGTCACAGAAGAAGGCGGGGTCTGAACTGGCAGCGGGAAGAAGGCTAGGCCGTGAAGCAGACCAGAGCCACAGCAGACGGCGCGTTAGCAGAGAAGGCCGCGAGGCAACCCGGGATCAGGAGTGGCGGTAGGCTGGCACAGGAGTCCGTGGCAAACTGGGGGCAAGGCAGGCGACTGGCTAGCAGAGAAGTCTGTTAGGCAACCGGGATCAAGGCAGGCTGCAGGCTAGCGAGAAGTCCGTTAGGCAAACCGGGATCAAGGCAGGCAGCAGACTAGCGAGAAGTCCGTTAGGCAAACCGGGATCAGGAACCAGGAGACAACGAGAGTCAGCAAGCAAGGACAGGAACAGGAAGCAACTAGTCAGCAGGAAACCTCGATGCAAGGCGTCTAGTGGGGGACTGGACGCCGGTTAAATCTGGAGCAGGGCGTGACGTCAGCAGGGGAGGCGGAGCCGAGCTTCCGGGTGCTGTGGGCTTAAGAGAACCCTCCTCGCGCGCGCGAGGCCAGGCAAGGGTAGGCCTGTAATGGCGTCTTCCTCGTGGGAACTCCTCGGGCGGGGACCCTGTCGGGCCTGGATTCAAGCGGATTCCTGAAAGAGCTGACGAGACGGTAAGTGGGCCTGACCCCGAACATGAGAGGGGCGGTCGGGACCGCAACAGTACCCCCCCCTTAACGGCCCGTCTTCAGAGGACCAGGCTTGTCAGGATGGTCAAGGTGAAACTGCCGAAGGAGAGACTTGTCCAGGATGTTGCGAGCAGACTCCCAGGTATTATCCTCATCGCCGCAACCCTCCCAGGCCAGGCGGTACTCCCATCTTCGATTCAAAACCGCACGTCAATCACGTCGCGTACCTGGAACATGGGATCCTCAGTTACGGGCGTAGCAGGAGTGTCTGGGAGTTGACGGTGGAAGCGTGAGAGGACCAAAGGCTTTAGCAGAGAGACGTGGAAGACGTTGTGGATCCGCAGGGAGGACGGTAACCGTAATTGGTAGGAGACGAGGCCCACCCTCTTGGCTACCCGGAAGGGTCCACAGAACGGGCGCAAATCTCTTTGAGGGCAGCCTCAGGTGGATGTTTCTTGTACTGAGCCAGACCTGGTCCCCGGGCTGGTACACCGGGGCAGGTCGTCGATGGCGGTTGGCCACGTGCTTGGCCGAGGTGGCAGAAGCGCCCAGCTTGGTCTGGGTCGTTTGCCAAAGGGTATGTAGTTGCTGAACGGTGAGTTGCGTGGCTGGAGAAGCACTGGGTGTGGTGATGGGTAGCGGAGATTTGAGCTGTTTCCCATACACCACCTGGAAGGGTGAGGCTCCGGTAGCGGCATGGCACTGGTTATTGTACGCGAACTCGGCCCAGGGTAAGAGCTCAGTCCAGTTGTCCTGCCTTTCGTTAATGAACGCGCGCAGAAAGGTCTTTCGGATTGTCCATTGCTCTGCGGATGAAAGGCGGTGGAGAAGCTGAGTTGGACTTTAAAGCATTTGCAGAGAGCCCTCCAGTAGCGAGCTGTGAATTGGGGGCCCCGGTCTGAGACGATGTCCATGGGGAGCCCATGGATTCGGAAGATGTGTTGTGCAAAGAGAAGGGCCAGTTCGGGTGCAGATGGCAACTTGGGCAAGGGCACAAAGTGGGCCATCTTGGAGAAGCGATCCACAGTGACCCAGATTACGGTCTTCCCATGTGATGGCAGCAGGTCCACCATGAAGTCCCTAGCGAGATGGGTCCATGGTTCCGTGGGAATCGGAAGAGGTTGCAGGAGGCCACACGGGAGTCCTGGACTGGGCTTCTGTTGGGCACAGGTAGGGCAAGAACTCACGTACGTGCGGACGTCCTGCCACACGTTGGGCCACCAGTAGTACCGGTTAAGGAGCTCCAATGTTCGTTCTCGACCGGCATGGCCCCCGGTAAGAGAGTCATGGGCCCAATGCAAAACCTTCAGTCGTTGGGGAACCACGGTTCTGTCTTGCGTGAGGACGGACATGGCAGAGAGTCGGACCTTGTCGGGGTCCAGGATGTACTGTGGAGGATCTGGATCCTCCTCGGACAAGGAGAACCGGGACAGGGCATCAGCCCGGACGTTCTTGGCAGCAGGGCGGTAGTGGAGAGTGAAGTCGAAGCGGCTAAAAAACAGGGACCACCGAGCCTGACGGGGGTTCAGGCGTTGGGCTTGGGACAAGAACTCCAAGTTTTTATGGTCGGTATACACTGTGACCGGGTGGTTAGCCCCCTCGAGCTATTGCCTCCACTCCTCGAAGGCGAGCTTGATGGCTAGCAGTTCTTTATCTCCAATGGAGTAGTTGGCCTCGGCTGGCGAGAACTTCTTGGAGTAGTAGGAGCAGGGTAAGAGTTGGCCCGTTGAGGAATGCTGGCTGAGAACGGCCCCAACAGCAACGCTGGAGGCGTCAACTTCCACTATGAAGGGGCATGCCGGGTCCGGGCGGCAGAGACAGGTGTCGGCTAAAAATGCTTCCTTCAAATCTGCAAAGGCCTTGATGGCAGTGTCGGGACATGACTTGACATTGGCTCCCTTACGGGTCAGAGCAGTAAGGGGAGCAACTCGATGGGAGTAGCGAGGGATGAAATGTCTGTAAAAATTAGCAAATCCCAGGAACCTTTGCAGCGCCTTGAGGCCAACCCGGCGGGGCCAGTTCGTGATGGCCGAGACCTTCTCAGGGTCCATCTGGAACCCCGTGGACGAGATGATGTACCCCAGGAAGGGTAATGATTCTGCCTCGAAGACGCACTTCTTGAGCTTGGCGTAAAGGTGATTGTCCCTGAGGGCTTGTAAAACTTGCCTGACATGCCGACGATGGGATTCCAGGTCCTTGGAGAAGATCAAGACGTCATCCAAGTACACGATGATGTGTGAGTGTAGCATCTCACGTAAGACCTCGTTCATGAGGTTCTGGAAGACTGCTGGGGCATTGCAAAGTCCGAAGGGCAGCACCAGGTACTCGTAGTGCCCATCCCTGGTGTTGAAGGCAGTCTTCCATTCATCTCCGGGATGTATGCGAACAAGGTTGTAGGCCCCTCGGAGGTCTAGCTTAGTGAAGAGTTTGGCCCCTTGGAGCCTATCCAAGAGCTCGGGAATCAGCGGCAGTGGATAGCGGTCTCTCTTGGTAATGGCATTTAGGCCTCGATAGTCGATACAAGGGCAGAGCGAGCCGTCCTTCTTTCCCATGAAAAAGAAGCCGGCCCCGGCGGGGGAGCGAGAGGGGCGAATGAAGCCCTTAGCAAGGTTCTCAGCAATGTACTGGGACATGGCGGTTGTCTCTGGCAAGGACAATGGATATACCCGGCCCCGAGGAGGTGTGGTACCGGGGAGCAGGTCAATAGGACAGTCAAACGGTCGGTGTTACGGTAGGATCTCAGCCATCTCCTTGGAAAACACATCCGCGAAGGCTTGGTACAGTTCTGGAATCAGAAGGGACGAGCAGAGCTGGATCGGTGATGGGGGGCGCGGTATCTGCAGACAATGTGTGAAGCAGAAGGGGCTCCACTGGGTCAACTGGAGAGTGTCCCATTGAATCACCGGGGAGTGGCGGCGCAGCCACGGTAGTCCCAGCATCAGAGGGTGTACAGCCCGTTCCAAAACCAGCAGCGAGATTTCTTCTGAATGAAGCAGGCCGGTCTGGAGAGTCAGCAGATCCGTACAGCAGGAGATGGTCCCAGGAAGCAAGGTGCCTCGGATAGATGAGATGCGCAGCGGGGGGTCCTGGAGCCGTGTGGGTAACGATAGTTGGTTTACCAAGTCCGCTACAATAAAGTTACCCTCGGCCCCAGAGTCGATGAAGGCTCGAGTCTGAAGTTCCCCTCCGGGATATTTGAGTCTCACCGGTATGGTGCATTGAGGAGCTGAGCCCGTATAGCCTAGGAGTAGCTCCTCAGGATGACCTAGGAGCCAATGAAGATTCTTTAAAATAGGAGTTATATGGTCCCTCTTGTTGGATTTTGTGAGGATCCTGGCCGTAGCGTTCTGTAGTAGCTGGAGAGGTTTGAGTGAGATATCAGGCAGGCCGTAAAGGAGTGAATTACAATAGTCAATTTTGGAAAATATAATGGCTTGCAAAACTGACCTAAAATCATGGAAATGGAGAAGGGGTTTTAGGCGTTTTAGAACTTGGAGTTTGAAATAACACTCCTTTACTGTGTTGTTGATGAATCCAGAGAAGTTCATTTGGCTGTCTATGATTACCCCGAGGTTTCTTACCTTGGGAGAGAAAGTAGGGGACATTGGCTGTTGAACGTAGTTTAGTGGTACACTGCCATTTTGTGTGATTAGGATGTATTCAGTTTTGTCGGTGTTGAGTAACAAATTGAGCTTTGAGAGGAGGTTGTTGATGTGGATGAGACAGGCATTCCAATGGAGAAGAGTTTTTTGCAGCGAGTCAGTGATCGGTATCAGAATTTGGACATCGTCTGCATAAAGGTAAAATGTAAGTTTCAGCTCAGAGAGTAGATTGCAAAGGGGGAGAAGATATATGTTGAATAGTGTTGGGGATAAGGATGAACCTTGAGGAACTCCTAGGGAAGAGATGAAAGGGGGGGATTCTTTGCTGTTAATCTTAACTTTGTACTGCCTATTTTGAAGGAAGGACTTGAACCAGTTTAGTACGGTATTTTTGATGCCGATCTCCGCTAGCCTGTCAATGAGACACTGATGGTTCACTGTGTCGAATACAGCCGATAAATCTAGTAGTATGAGAAGACAGGGCCGTTTTTTTTCCAGATTCATGAGGATGATATCTGACAAAGAAATAAGGAGAGATTCAGTATTTCTAGCTTTACGAAATCCTATTTGAGCTGGGGAGAGGATGTTGTTATTGTCCAGAAACTCGGAGAGTTGTTTGTTGACAATTCTTTCTAGGATCTTGGCAATGATAGGAAGGTTTGCAATAGGACGAAAGTTTGAACATGAAATCTTCCAGACAAGAGCAGCAAGATGGATCATGATGGAAGCAGTGGAACTCCATGGACAAAGGAGAAGCTCCATGGAGTGTGTAACTCCATCCGAAGGCACTGAGGAACTGAAGCAGGACCTTTATATTGGACAGGACCAGGAAGAGGCCTGAAGACGTCATCTGGAGGGCACAGGAGTACTTCCTATCTATGGTCCTTTAAGAAGAGGAGAGAGGTACTTGTCCACACCTAGAGGGAGCTTTGAAGGCAGGTGGATGGAACTGAGGCCTGTAGTGGCATCCTGCCGCATGGAGAAGGAAGGAGCAGGCCGTAGGCGGCACCTGCCGCAAAGAGGAGGCCAGCAGCGGTACTCGGGCCGTGAAGGATGAAGGAATCCCTGGGAGAGGATTCCCCAGAAGGAGGAGTCAGCGACGCAGCTCCAGCCGCGCAGAAGACAAGCAACAACAGGCCGCACAGAGGGACGCCGGTGGCGGCCTACAGCCGTGATGAGGGACTGCGGCATTGGGCTGGCATGGAGAGGAGGTGAGGGCCTGTCTGCGGTATGGGGACCGCAGACAGGGTTGTAACACAAGTGTCACATGTATGACTTTTTACTTGCAGGTGAGAGGATGTATGTGGGCACCCAGTGCAAAGAGCTCCTGGCTCTCAGAGAACAAATCCAATCTTTGGAGGTTAGAGTGGCAGACCTGGAGGAACTGAGGCAATGATAGGGAGAACCAATATGGTATGTGTGTGTATGGGGGGGGAGGGGTGCACTTTATGACTGGGGGGCCATAGGGTCCAACAGGATAAAGATCCTGCAAGAGAATAAATGTACAGTAGAAGCTTTATGGTTAGAAATCCATGTATGTTGGGCAAGAGTATATTGATAGGAGTATAATACCATCCACCTGCCAAAATGATGAGACGGCCGATGAAATGCTAGGAGAAATCAGGGAAGCTAAAAATTTGACAGTGCAGTAATAATGGGAGATTTGAATTACCTCCAATATTGACTTTATATCTCTAGCATCAGGACATGTTAGAGATATAAAGTTCCTGGACGGAATAAATGACTACTTCATGGCGCAATTGGTTCAGGAAACAATGAGAGAGGGAGCTATTTTAGATTTAATTTTTACTGGAATGCTGGATTTGGTGAGAGCAGTAAAAGTGGTGGTGCCACTTGGCAATAGTGATCATACAATGATCAAGTTTGAACTAATGACTGGAAAGGGGACAATATGTAAAGCTATAGTTCTAATACTAAATTTTCAAAAGGGAAGTTTTGATAAAATGAGGAAAATAGAAAAAAACTGAAAGGTGCTGCTGCAAAGGTTAAAGTATACAACAGGCATGGATATTGTTTAAAAATACCATATTAGAAGTGCAGTCCAGATGTATTCTATGCATTAAGAAAGGTGGAAGGATGGCCAAACAATTACCAGCATGGTTAAAAGATGAGGTGAAAGAAGCTATGTTAGTAAAAAAAAAAAAAAAAATCCTTCAATAATTGGAAGAAGGATAAATCTGAAGAAAATAGGAAAAAGCATAATTGTCAAGTTAAGTGTAAAATATTGATAAGACAGCTCAGAGAGAATTTGAAATTAAGTTGGCCATAGAGGCAAAAACTCTCAATAAAAATGTTTTAAAATATATACGAAGCAGTAAACCTGTGAGGGATTTGGTTGGACCGTTAGATGATCAAGGGGATAAAGGAGCTGTTAGGGAAGATAAAACCATCATGGAAAGACTAAATGAATTCTTTTGTGGATTGCAAACTGGTTAAAAGACAGAAAATAGAGAGTAGTATTAAATAGGGATGTGAATCGTTTTTTGACGATTTAAAATATCGTCCGATATATTTTAAATCGTCAAAAATCATTAGGGCCACGATACAATACCAATTCCCCCGATTTATCGTTAAAAAATCGTAAATCAGGGGAAGGGGGAGGGCAGGAAAACCGGCACACTAAAACCCCCTAAAACCCACCCCCGACCCTTTAAATTAAATCCCCCACCCTCCCGAACCCCCCCCCCAAATGCTTTAAATTACCTGGGGATCCAGCGGTGGTCCAGAACGGCGGCGGTCCGGAACGGCCCCCTCAATTGAATACTGTTGTCTTCAGCCGGCGCCATTTTGCAAAATGGCCGCCGCAAAATGGCGGCGGCCATAGACAAAAATGATTCGATACAGGAGGTCGTTCCGGACCCCCGCTGGACTTTTGGCAAGTCTTGTGGGGGTCAGGAGGCCCCCCCAAGCTGGCCAAAAGTTTCTGGGAGTCCAGCGGGGTTCAGGAAGCGATTTCTTGCCGCGAATCGTTTTCCGTACGGAAAATGGCGCCGGCAGGAGATCGACTGCAGGAGGTCGTTCAGCGCTGAACAACCTCCTGCAGTCGATCTCCTGCCGGCGCCATTTTCTGTACGGAAAACGATTTGCGGCAAGAAATCGCTTCCTGAACCCCGCTGGACTCCCAGAAACTTTTGGCCAGCTTGGGGGGGCCTCCTGACCCCCACAAGACTTGCCAAAAGTCCAGCGGGGGTCCGGAACGACCTCCTGCGTCGAATCGTTTTTGTCTATGGCCACCGCCATTTTGCGGCGGCCATTTTGCAAAATGGCGCCGGCTGAAGACAACAGGATTCATTTGAGGGGGCCGTTCCGGACCACCGCCGTTCTGGACCACCGCTGCATCCCCAGGTAATTTAAAGCATTTGGGAGGGGTTCGGGAGGGTGGGGGATTTAATTTAAAGGGTCAGGGGTGGGTTTTAGGGGGTTTTAGTGTGTCGGCTCACGATTTTAACGATTTTCACGATAGTTTACACACCCAAACGGCAACAATACGATTCCCTCCCCCTCCCAGCCGAAATCGATCGTTAAGACGATCGAGGACACGATTCACATCTCTAGTATTAAATGGTTGGTTTTCTCAGTGGAAAAAGATAAACAGTGAAATGCCTCAGGGATCTGTAAGACCAATGCTTTTCAATATATTTATAAATGATCTGAAGAGTGATATGAGTGAGGAGATGAAATTTGTGGATGACACTAAATTATTCAGAGTAGTTAAATCTCATGCAGATTGTGATAAATTGCAAGAGAACCTTGTGAGAGTAGAAGATTGGGCGTCCAAATGGCAGATGAAATTTAATGCGGACAAGTAGAAAGTGATGATTAAAGGGGAAAATGGAAGGTGCCCTAGCACGGATGTGCGGGCATGTGAATAACTGGGCACTCACTGCATCCCTGGGGGGCGTTGCCTCTGTTGCACTGCCCGGCCTTACCTGTGGGCATGGAGAGGGGGATCCATTCTCCTCCCCCCTCCTCCTTCGGCTGCAGTCGGCAATGGCACTGGCCACATGCAATTGGCGCGCTGTGTGCCAGCCTCCTGGGGTGCCTGGAGGCGGTGTCTGTGACATCGTGCCCCTGGGTTGGCCTGGCATTGGGCACGGTTACATCAGGAGAACACGCCCTGATGCTGGGCCACACAATTATCCGGGGGTGCGTCACAGGGACGACGGCCAGGGGGAGAGGCCGGCGGGAGATTTAAAACCTGCCAGCTCCCTCTTGCTTGGCCTCTTCTTCCTTGGCCCAGCGCAGCGCAGCATGTTTTCCTTCCCAACCCACCCCTTTCAGTTTAAGATATATGCGGACGATATACAACTTTTCGTCCCATATAAGTCCTCTTGGGCCGACACTGTTTTTGAATGTAAGCTATATATAAATACCATCGAACAATGGTTAAGTCATAGTAGACTTAAACTTAATACCAAAAAAACTGAATTTCTTATACTTAGTGTAATTGAAAATCCAGTAAATAGTCCGCCAAGTTCAATTACTATTGGAAAAGAGGTTATAGAAATTAAAAAGGTTGCACGGAACCTGGGAATACAAGTAGATTCGAAGTTATCATTAACTAATCATGTCTCCCACCTAGTTAAAACATCTTTTTTTAAGATACATACCCTAAAAAGGTTAAAGCCGCTTCTGTTTAAATCTGACTTTCAAACAGTCCTTCAATCTCTTTTATTTTCAGGACTGGACTATTGTAACAGTCTTTTCTTAGGGTTGTCCGACTCTAATTTAAAGCCTCTACAACAGATTCAGAATGTCGCAGCCCGGTTGTTAACAGGCCTGCCAATGAGACATCACATTACACCTATTTTGGCTGAATTGCATTGGCTCCCTGTTAAGTATCGAGTGAAATACAAGGTTCTATCATTAATTCATTCTTTAATCTATAATTCTGACTCTTCATGGTTATGTACCACGTTAAGAATCTATAAGCCAACGAGAAGCCTTAGATCAGCAAATAAGAATTTGCTAGATGTACCGACAGTAAGAGTAGCGAGGCTGAATTTGACTAGAGAAAGAGCCTTCTCGGTGGCAGGCCCTTTATTGTGGAATTCACTTCCCAATACACTAAGACAAACCGTGAATCATGCTGAGTTTAAAAAATTATTAAAAACACATCTATTTAAAGAAGCATTTGGGGATTTAGACACAGGAAAACACTCAAGTTGAAAGGTTATACGTTGTCAGCGTATATCTAAAGAAGATCTTGTTGACCTAGGCATAGGTTCTTGTATAGACCTCAAAAATGCCGTTCTTTATCGGTATTTATTTTATTTCTATACTTTGTCTTTTTCTTTTCTTACTTTGGTAAAATTTTAACTAAGTTAGTATAGTTAATTTTAAATAATTAGATAAGTTTATTAGAGGTAGGGTTTATAAGAAACAATTGTAATTTCTCTTTTTCTTTTTCTCCTTTTTCTTTTCATTCTTACTCCTATTATTATTTTTTATTTTATTTAATTAATTTGTTATTTTAATTTAATTTACTAATTAACTATCTTATCTTTTTGTTTAAATTTTTTGTAAACCGTTTTGGTGAGCGTTCTCGCTTTTAAAAGACGGTATAGAAATGTTTTTAAATAAATAAATAAATAAATAGTTAGTTCCAAGTGTTAGTTGGCAACCTTGATAGCTTATTGTTAACCTGTCGCATAGGTGGTGACCGAGTCCTGGAAGATTAATGCAACGATGAGTGCTGCATATGAGGCAGGGAGGTGCTGATAAAGATAAGAGGGGCCTAGAGGCCGCCTCTTGGTGATTGGCCATCGAGGACAGATGTCGGGCAAGGGAAGCAGCCTGGCACATCTGCAAGGGGCCCTGGCAGGGCCTGCTGCATGGCAACCTGATGGGATCCCTCCAGCAGCAGTGCTCTGCCGCTGGAAAGGGGCTCACAGGCAGAGTGACCCCCCCCCTTGCCCCCTTCAGATTCTGCTAGGGCAGAAGGGGCAGAGTCGTCGGTTCCTCCACTATGGTTAATAATAGGACTCAGTGCCAAATTAAATTCCCCTGTTAGAGTCATCTAATAATCAGCTGATGGCCAATTTGCATCCCAGTTATGACTGAGGCCTTTCATTGTGTCTGTGTACAATTGTGCGTGGACGACCCGGCTGGGTGGGGGCGAGATAGAACCCAGGGTGTTGGAGCTGCCTGGTTAATAACCCATGCTATAGTTACACGATGTTAGGAGCTACCACCCAGGAAAAAGATCTAGGCGTCATAGAGTTTATACATTGAAATTGTTAGCTCAGTGTGCTGTGGTAGTCAAAAAAGCAAACAGTATGTTAGGAATTATTAGGAAGGGAATGGTGAATAAAATGGAAAATGTCATAATCCCTCTGTACTGCTTCATGGTAAGACTGCACCTTCAATATCGCAATTCTGGTCACCTCATCTCAAAAAAGATATAGTTGCACTGGAGAAGGTTAAGAGAAAGGTGACTAAAATGATAAAGGGGATGGAAAGGCTCTCCTTTGTGGCAAGGCTAAAGAAGTAGGGCTATTCAGCTTGGAAAAGAGACATCTGAGGGGGATATTATAGTGGTCTATAAAATCATGAGAGGACTAGAATGGGTAAATGTAAATTGGTTATTTACTCTTTTAAATAATAAAAGGACTAGGGGATACTTCATGAAGTTAGCAAGTAGCACATGTAAAACAAATCAGAGAAAAATTATTTTTACTCAATGCATAATTAAGCTCTGGAATTCGTTGCCAAAGGATGTAATTAAGGCAGTTTATCTGGGTTTAAAAAAGGTTTGGACAAGTTATTGGAGGAGAAATCCATATTAGTCAAGCTGACTTAGGAAATAGCCGCTGCTTATTAATGGCATTAGTAGCATGGGATCTATTTAATGTTTGGGTACTTGCTAGTAGGGATGTGAATCGTTTTTTGACGATTTAAAATATCGTCCGATATATTTTAAATCGTCAAAAATCGTTAGAGGCGCGATACAATAGGAATTCCCCCGATTTATCGTCAAAAATCGTAAATCGGGGGAGGGGGGAGGGAAAGGGGGAGGGCGGGAAACACTAGACACTAAAACAACCCTAAAACCCACCCCGACCCTTTAAAATAAATCCCCCACCCTCCCGAACCCCCCCAAAATGTTTTAAATTACCTGGGGTCCAGTGGGGGGGTCCCGGTGTGATCTTCCACTCTTGGGCCACGGCTGCGTTAATAGAAATGGCGCCGGCACTACCTTTGCCCTGTCATATGACAGGGCAAAGGTAGCGCCAAAGGGGTCCGGGAGCGACCTCCTGCACTCGTGCCTTATTGCAAAATGGCGCCGGCCGTATGGCCGTATGGCCATATTGCCATATTGCAAAATGGCGCCGGCTGTATGGCCGTATGGCCGGCACCATTTTGCAATACGGCAATTCGGCCCGAGTGCAGGAGGTCGCTCCTGGACCCCCACTGGACTTTTGGCAAGTCTTGTGGGGGTCAGGAGGCCCCCCCAAGCTGGCCAAAAGTCCCTGGGGGTCCAGTGGGGGTCCGGGAGCGATCTCCTGCGCTCGTGACGTCGGGGGACCGGCGCCATTTCTATTAACGCAGCCATGGCCCGAGAGTGGAAGATCACACCGGGACCCCCCCACTGGACCCCAGGTAATTTAAAACATTTTGGGGGGGTTCGGGAGGGTGGGGGATTTATTTTAAAGGGTTGGGGTGGGTTTTAGGGTTGTTTTAGTGTGCTGGTTTTCCCGCCCTCCCCCGATTTACGATTTAAACGATTTAAAAAAACAAAACAAAACCGCGACGATCAGATTTCCTCCCCCCCCCCCAGCCAAAATCGATCGTTAAGACGATCGATCGCACGATTCACATCTCTACTTGCTAGGTACTTTTATCCTTGATTGGCCACTATTGGAAACATGTTGCTGGGCTTGATATACCCTTGGTCTGACACAGTATAGCAACTTTGTATGTTCTTATGTTCTTAAAGGTAAAGTTGGAAATCATCTCCTATGTCCAGCTTTATTATTACTGCTGTTTACCATCATGCGATTATCAGTGATATATATAATAGATTTTAGTACTGAAATAAAGCTGATCAATGTTCAGGGCCTAGGAAATAAGCTTCCTGTTATAAAAGGGCAAATTGGCCAATATTTGTATTGTTTTAAAACCTCATTCATTTATTTGTAAAGGCAAAAAAAAAAAAAAAAAGAAGAAGATATGTGGAGCATGTAAGAGGCAGAGCATGTAGGCATTCAGGAGGTAGAGCTCCACTCTTGACAGGATCCCTAGCCATGACAGTACCCATGAGTAGGATTTTGGGGTTAAAATAAGAGAAGGAGTCCTGGTGTGCTAATGCTAGAAACTGGAACCAAAAACTTGGAGCAGGGACTGGAGTCTAAACTGGAGCATGGAGTTAGGACTTGGAGCTGAAGCTGTAGCTTGGAACAGGAGCAGGATTCTGAACCTTGAATGTGAAACATGAAGCTGGGAGTCAGAGCTAGAAATGGAACTTAGAATTGGAGACTGAAGCTTGATTGTAAGGCTGGGAGTCTCAGAACCAGAGCTGGAGCTGGCATCAGAAGCTTGAACATGAAGTTGGAATTAGAATTCAGAGCTAGAGCTACGAAGCTGGAGCTGGGACTCAGAGCCACAAGCAGGAACTAGAATTGGGAGCTTAGATCAGTGACTAGCACTAAAGTTCTAAGAAGAGTCTAGAACTGGAGGTTTAGAGCAATGACTGGAACTGTAACACCAAACAGAGACTGGAACTGGAGGCTTGGAGCAGGCCTTGGGGACTTGGCATTGGGAACCAGAACTGGAGCTACTATATGACTAAACACATTTCTACAAGAAATCAAACAGCATATTTATCAAATTATGGGTATTAGTCCCAAACTATACAACTATTTACAATTTCTACAAGGTATCAACTGGCACTTTTAGCTATTTGGGGATGTTAACTCCTGCAAAAATACCCCTGTATAGACGAGAAAGAACTTCTGGAAATCCCTCTGATATAATACAGTTACCCTTTCCTTTTATTTCTTATCCACTGTAACGCAAGACTCACCCATGTGAAGAATTGCAACTGGGCCAGTAGGTACTTCTGGTCATAAGGGGACAGGGAATTCATAATGTCCTGACTGCAGCTGCCATCATCTCCTCTTCTGCTTTACTTCCTTCCACTCTACTAACAGGTCCATGCCCTCCTGGGAGATCAAATGCCATTGTTCGATCTGTTGCTAGTACCTGTGCCCTCCTGGGGGACCTGACTTTACCCCCCTCGTCTGCTGCTGGGAACCACACCTTCCTTGGGACCTGACTTTGCCTCCCAATTAGCTTCTAGGATCTGAGGCCTTCTTGGGGACCTGACATTGCCTCCTGATCAGCTGCTGGGGTTCACACTATCCTGATAGACTCGACTCCAGGTCCCTAACCACTGCTGGAATTTATTCCATCCTGTAGGACCTAATGCCACAACCTGATCAACTGTTGATGTCTGAATCTTCGCAGGGGACCAGATGTTGCCTCCCAATCAACTGCTGGGGTCCACATCCTCCCAGGGGACCCAACATCACCTCCTGATCTGCTGCTGGGTCTGCATCCTCTTGGGGGATTGAACTTCATCTCTTCTTAGCCAATATTCTGAAGCTTTCTTCCTCAGTGGGAAAGATTTCCTTTGCTCGGGTTTATAGCTCAACTAGGCTTATGGCTTGCTCATTGTTCAATGTTTCCATTCTTAGCAATTCCAGTTTAACTAAACTCATGACCAGTTATTGATGTTTACCTAGCCTGGTGGAATACCTCCTCTGCCCAAGGGTGAAACCGAGGCAGGATAGAAGATCTTACACTTGTTCTCTTTCCATAATCCTGTCTGGCTTTTTTTTTCTACTTTGAAAATCAGGTACTCAATGATTTTGACTCCCTTGTCGTATAGGGTGAGGATCTGTTTGTTTGATAGGACTGTTTTTCAGTACATTTCCAATGCAAATCCCTCTTTTAGTCAAAGTTCTACAATTTAGGACTTTGTCATTATTTATTTGTAAAGTGATGTTTCACTCTAAGTCCGCAGCAATAGTCAAAGTTATCATATTCAAATCCCTTAACCTGAAACTCTGACTCATCTCTTCAGTAGAAGTTTTAATCACCTTCACAGTAGGGTCTGAGAACCTTTTCAGTCTTGCTCTGGCTTTCTTGGGCTGGTGGCTCACATGACATTGCCTCTTCCTGCTGCAATTCATTTCAGATGGCAACATGCTCTTCCTCCCCAACTCCCAAGGGGGGGGGGGTGGGATTTCAATAATAAGTGCATTTTTAATTTGCGAATGTTGGGGATTTTTTTTCCACTGAATGGTAATGGTAATGGAAATTTATTTTTAATAAACCAATTTTCTCAATCACATCAAATAGTGTACAATAAAAAATGTAAATGTAGTACAATATAACAAAACCAAAATACAAAGAATAATCACACATTAAAACACTAAAATCAATATAAGAATAAATAATCCTATGGAGCTGGTGCACATAAGTATTTCAGAGAGTAAATAAATGAAGTGGGGTGTGGGCATTCAGCTTTGGCCTCTTGTTCTCGGTTCACATAGATGCTATTGCCTACATATGTTCAATATGGTTTCTTTTTCTTTAGAGAACTGGCATCACACGAGTGACTTTGCATTTCTGAAAAGGGTAAAGAGGATTATGTGCAATGTAATGTATTCTAAAGTTCAGAGCTCAGTTGGCCCAAAATACCTTGTCATTGCTAAATTCACACTTATTTAGTCTCCTCTGCACTGAAAAACTGTCAAATAAATAAATAAATAAGCCTATACTTTAGTTCTAAATAGTGATTATTTTATTTGCTTGTCTTCCGGAATAGATATTCACCTTGGCCTCCTGTTTATTTTAAAACAGATGGATCAATCCCTTAGATAAAGAGGGTCTACTTTTAGCCACTGTGTGGCTCGGCTAGGGGGTCATTTTCCAAAGAGTTACCGCAGGAGATAATTCCGCAAATCATGCTAACAGCCGTTAACGTGATTTGTGAATGCAAATTTTTAATTCAGGGGCAGAGCATATGTAAAGTAGGAAAGAATTATCATGTGCCACAGTGTTAGTACAGCCAATAGCTACATTATCACAGTTCACAATGTTTCCAGACAGCCTGTGAGAGAGAGAGAGAGAGAGAGAGAGACTTGCTATAGTGTTGCCTCTCTAGACAGGTATTTGTATCCCTATGGTAGGCCCACCTAGTAACTCGAGGTGGGGATTAGGTATTAGTGTAGGGGGTTGGGGGCCACTTTCACATTCAACATGAGACGTACGAACAGAACAGTGGTCTCGTGAAGATTTGATGGCCTTCGGAGTGAGGAAACTCACTCCAAGATGAGATTTGGACAATGTTCTCTCCACCTAGCTTCCAACAAGCTCACATCGTGAACCGCGATATATACTGGCAATGTAGCTCAAATTGGGTTAATAGCGCTAAGAGCGTGTTGCATAGCTGTTATAGCAGTTTGCGATACACATGCTTATTAGCATAAGGTAACACCCCTTTTTGGTATCCCATGCGATATTGGAAAATGAGGCCCCTAGTTAGCCGGATAAACATATGCGGTTAACTAGCAGGGTATATTCAGTGGTGCAGTTGCGCCGTTGAATATAGCCGGCTATCTTAAATTTAGCCAGTTATATATACCCTGGTTGGGTTATATATACGGCCAAACCAGAGTTGGGTTATATATACGGCCCAACCAGAGTTAGCCGCATAAGTTAAGCAGCTAACTCTGAATATTGGAGTTAGCTGCTTAACTAATGTGGCTAACTCCACTCCTCCTCAGAATGCCTCTTGCCCACCCACGGAATGCCCCCTTCTTATCTGGCTAAATTCTAGTCGGGTATTAGTTATCCAGCTAGAATTTAGCCAAATAAGGGCTAAATATATCCAGGTAAGCCATTTAAACGGATAACTATTAAGTTATCCATCTAAATGGCTTTTGACTATGGACCTCAAGCATTCTAACTTTCAAATCTATTCACAGTGCAGCATTTGAGCAGGTAAATGGATGTACGGAGATTAATTGTAGTATTTTATAAACTTTGTGGCAGGAGCTGCATAGTTTATAAAGTACCACATATTTCTGCTGCAAAACTACACACATATATTTAAGTACATGCAGATATTTCCAATGCAAGAAAATGCATTCTTTCTCTTCACATTTTTTAAACATGCACATTTACATTTTACACACAAAATAATTATAACTGTGCAAATAAACACTCAGAATTGAACATGGAGGCAGGTATTTTATTAAGTATGCATGTATAATATTTTGAAAATACTTGTGTGCATACTTGGAATCTCCAGTTTGACAATACTGGAGATTACCAGAACGTCGGTATATAAAAAATGTTAAATACATAAAAATAAATAAATACTGACATCAGTTCACCTAGTACTTCTCCAGTTCACCTAGACCCTCTAGCACTTCACCAGTTCATCTACACCTCCCAACAAAAACTGCAGACCAGCTCAATTTCACTTATGTGTCAATTAGCAGGTATAAAAATGTTTGAATAAGTTCAGGAATACATATGCTATCTCTCTTACATATTAGTACTTAACACAGGTACTTCGTCATCCCACTCCAGAATGTCACATACTGTCCCTTTTTTCCCTTGTAAACAGTGAAACCAAAAATATGTGCATACTCTTAACATATATAAAATAACATATACTCGCATGCATGCTTACATGTGAATATGCTATTTTTACTTGCAAAATCCCTTTGACAATTCATTCCTAAGACCTTACATGTGAACGTACAATGTAATTATCATCTACCCCAAGGCTACAATGGACTCCACTGTATTCGCTATCAACTCTATATTAAAATAATAATATTAAAGCGCATGGGCAGGATCAATATATTAAAACTTATACTCCAGTTAAAAAGGTTTTAATTTTCCTTTCCCTTTTTCATTTTTGGCTGTTTCCCATCCTTGCCCCTGCGGCCAGGAAGGCAGACAAAAAGCTGCTTGTTCAGATATGAGCAAAGTCACTTATTGGTTGACTAGCAAGTTTTCATGCAGTATGGGAACCAGGCTACCTCTTCCCTTCCAGAGACTGATCAAAGGAGGAAGACTAAGTCAGCCTGATAATCCTTTCCTTTTCTCAATTACCCATCTTCTATAAGCAGTGTCACTCAGCAATGGCTAAAAACAATTTTTTCAGATACACTCCAGTTGTCTTATTTTAATTACTATTTTGATCCTTTTACAAAGAATCCACTATGTTTGATTATAATAAGGAAGTTTATTCCAGTAGGCTAGATATCAGTCTACAGTACTGTACGTGTCAATACATTTGCATTTTGGGTTTCAAATATCCAGTCACTCTGTTCTGACGGCTTATGGAGGCTGAAGCAAGAGGTCTTCATTCTTTTTTTCTATTCAGTGATGATTATGGATTTGTATTCCAACCTGTAAAATTGTCACTAAAGCAGTACAAAATGCACTTTTTTGCAGAAAATACAGAGGTCCATATTCACCTGCGGTGCAGCTTGGATAGTTAGCTGGCTAAACTTATCCGGCTAATTTATCCTATATATTCAGTAGTGCTGAATAGGGATGTGAATCGGGTGCCCAATCGTTCCTGCTTTCAGGTTCGCCTGGCTGAGGGAAAATCTTGATTTCCCGGGGATTCCCTTTTTTTTTTTTTTTTGTGAAAAATCGGTTTTCGGGTTAGTGCGCGCTAACAGGAGTTAGCGCGTAATAACTCCCATTAGTGCTAACATGAGTTAGTGCACACTAACCCGAAAAACGATTTTTACGAAAATTCGGGAGGAAAAGTGATCAGTTTGTTTTAATTCGATGTATTAACGAATTTAGAAATATGGTACGATATTTCAATTCGTTAGAAAAACGATTCACATCCCTAGTGCTGAATATATCCAGCTATCTTAAAGTTAGCCAGATAAGGTTATCCGGCTAACTTTTGGACAGGTGTACAGGCTGACCAGAATTAGCTGGATAAGGGACTTAAGGCCTGATTTTATTTTTCCTACCTCTTAATCCTAAAGTTGCCCTATCAAGCTTTTTATCCCCCACCCACCCCACAACTTAAAATTTCATGAAGCCGTCACATACCGCTCCCCTCCGACAAACTTTTTTTTACACCAACCTGTGAGGCCAGGCTCTTCCTCCCTCCCCCATCTAATGTACACCCCCACTGCACCCCAAAACTCAAAACTCCCCGTTGGGCGTTGGGTCAGCATTTACCCACTCCTGGTGAGATCCAGCGCAGCTTCTGTCAAAGCTGCCCTGGAAGCGTACGCTGCACCAGGTTTCCACTTACAGCCATTTATGTTTTCAAGTTATTTACTTGTAGACAGATAACTTTAAGCAAGTATATTTAGCAGGATGTTATCCCGCTGTTGAGGTTGTGGACCCCTGTGTGGTAGTGTGATTAACTCAGCCACACGGGCGAACAGGCCCAGTGCGACCCGGTGTGCACATCGTGCATTTGCACGGAGTGGCACACCCAGGGAAGCGGGCCAGCAGCAGCAGGAGAGGCTGCTGGCCACTGGCGAAGCCTAACCAGCCGGCGGCCGAAGAAGGAGAGAGTGCCAGAAGGAGAGGCCCCTCTTTCGGGTATGAGTATGTGTGTGCGCGCGCGCATGCCCGTGCACAGCTTCCGCTCCCTCCCCCCCAAGCAGGAAGATTGTTGGGCTGTGCAGCCTGAAGATAGGAGGCCCGCGGCGCCATGGTGGAACTCATTCTACCATGGCCCGAAGACAGCACAGGAGACCATGTGTATGAGCTTGTATATATGTGTGAATGAGTGAGAGCCTGTGTGTGTGTGAGAGCCTGTTTGTGTGTGCATGTATGTGTGTCTGTGTGAGATCCTATGTGTGTGTGAGTGTTTGTGTCTGTGTGAGAGCCTGTGTGTGTGTGTGTGACTGTGTAAGAGCCTATGTGTGTATCTGTGTGAGAACGTATCTGTATGTCTATTTGAGAACCTGTGTACCTCTGAATGTGTCTGTGTGAGAGCTTGTGTGTTTGTGTAAGTTTTGTGCCTGTGAGAGCCTGTGTGTCACATATAGGCTCTCACAGGTATGCACACACACACACATAATGTATCTGTGAGAGTGACGGAGAGGCAGCTTGTGTATGTTAGAGAAAGGGAGTGTGTTAGAGAATGAATGTGATATTGTGCATGTGTGTGAGAGAGAAGATAACATTTTGTGTGGCCCTATCTCCCCCAATCCACGACAATCTCAGGGTGAATGGAAATCAGATCCCAGGTATGGAGAGCAGATTTTTAAATCCTTATTAGTTTCAATTATTTGGTGATTATTGGATGATTATTGGATGATTCTGCTTTTTTTATTTTTTTGTGGGGGAGGGGGGGGAATAGAACATTTTTTAACTGGGTTTTTTATTCATCAGATTATCGAAAATTTCCCAAACACCAAAAAAATGTCAAAATTCTATTCATTAACTGGTTTAAAATATTATTTTTATGAATATGACTTTACTATTATGATTAATGTTTTATATTTCTTGATTTTATTATTTAATGTTTTATGAAGAATAGTAATGTTTCTGTTTTTCCATTGTTGCTCTGCTTATTGTGGGTTCCAGTTCAGTTCTTCTCAGCACGTTTCTGTTTATATTTTGTGATCTCGTTATTCCGTACTTGGTCAGGATCTCTCTGTGTTCTGCATATGTGACAGATGTGAGATATTTTGCTAGCATGTTATTTCTGTGTAGGGAACTATAGCAGCCTGGTTTCCTAATAAGAGATTTTATTGGTGTTCTAGGGCCTGGTGTTATTTGTGCAATGTTGCCTTTTCATAGATAAGGTTGTTTTGGTATGAGAGGTTTACTGTATTGTAATGGTAATTTCATTTATTCATGACTTTCTGAGGGCCAAGCCCACATCCAGCATACATTATAAAAAGTCTAATTCCATAGGAGCTCCAAGAGTCTTTTTTGCAGAGTTTTCTGGTTGGCACCACAGGAATGCATGCTAATATAATATACATGTTGTAATTTTCTAATGATGTTTTTGCCTCAGAAGACTGTACTCTTTGAATGTTCTTTTTCAGGTAAAATTTGTTATAAATACATAATTTAATTGCGTGTGTCTGTACAGGTGTAGGATTGTGTGTGTGCGTATGTGGGTGGGTGGGGGGTGGCGTGTGTGCAAGGCTGTAAGGTTTGCCTAGGTTACCTAATACACTTCCTTTTCCATGAGTTCTGGGTGGGGGAGGGCAGCTGGTCAGTTTTTAAAAATATAGATTGCAGGACGGAGCTGGGCTTTATTTGATAGGCCAGGGACAGGCAATGAATGAATTGGGGGGGTGGGGGGTGAGCACAGTAATTTTTCACACAGTGCCTCAAAAAACCTAGCACCAGCCCTGCAGGTGAACCTGTGTGGCCCACTCCAACCATGGGTGGAAGGGCCTGGATGAGACTAGCAGGAGCTTCACCTATACCAACCATTGTTCACGCAGGTTGAGTCCTTGATGTGGACGGCTGACAGGACTTAGGTGGGTCCCAGGGGCAAGTATTTTATAAATGAGAAAAATATGCATTTATATTAAGTTTTAAGCGCACATATAAAAATGGAGTGGTTTAGTGACATTCTGGGCGGGGCTCAGAGTTGCGCGTGTAAGTTGCTAATTTAAAAGAAACACACGTATATTTTCCAACTTCCTTGCATATTTTTACACCTGCTAATTATCTTGTCTAAACGATATTAAACACTTAAGGCAGATAATATTATGCAAGGAATTTAAAAAGAACATAAAGACATATCTATATTCTCTAGCCTTTAGATCACTTACCATTCCCTGTTAGGTCTCCTTGTTTACCTCCAGCACTCTACAACACAGATTTACATACACTTCTACATCTGAGGCTGAAGTAAGTTGCACGCGCCGGCCGACTGCTGGTGCGCGATCCCCAGCAGAGCGGCAAATGGCCGCTGTGCCGGGAGTGTCTCACCCTGCCCTGCCCCTTTCTGCAAGCCCTGGGGCTTTACACACGTTGCCAGGCCTCTGACCCTGCCCTGCCCCGCCCCATCCCCGCCCCTTTTTGCAAGCCCCGGGGCTTTACACATGTTGCCGGGCCTTTTGAAAACTAGGCCTGGTGCGCGTAACCTTTTGAAAATCCAGCCTATAGTGTGAAGAAGCTCCATGCTTCTCAGAATTGAGAGTTTCAGGAAAATTTATAAAATAGAATTGAGAGAAAGTGTTTTGTCATCCTATTATTGCTTCAGTGCACTGCTGTGCTGCTGAGCTGCTGTGTAGTACTTGCACTGTGCAGTGCTAATAGAAGCTGAGAACTTTCACTTTTAGAATGATGCAGTATATCATCAATAGGGCTGCGCGCAGACAGAATCACTGTCAGACTACTATAGCAGTCCTTGTCAGCATGGCCTTCTGTCATACAGGGGGAGCATACCTAGGGGGCTCGTTCCACTTTAATTTTACCACTTCCTACAAAGGGTTCTTTGTTTACTTATATGTCATGGGGCAACACTCTTCCTCTGGTCCATTACCAGCACAAAGTGAACAAAAGGAAAAAGTGTCCAGACCCTTGCTACTCAGATGGGCAAATACCTCAGAAACTCCCTTGTTCCTATGACTCTGCAGTCATCCCTGCTTTAACAGTCCACCCTTACCAGTGTACACTTTAGTCTCTAGTACTGGCTCAGTTACCAGGTTGATGTTCATGGCCTCACTTCCTTGGTATCAGCATTGGAATCGCTGGCCAAATGCTCACTTCTCTCGCAGTTGAAGCAAACTGAGGAGCCTGGTGGCTATGCTCTGATTACAAAGGCAGAGCTTTCCTGCTCTGGGGACCATTGTTGGGTTTCTTTACTCTCACTGCCATGATAGGGAGCCTCTATGGGTTATCTTTCCAGCCTCTGCACCAATTCAGGCTATCAGCTAAGTCTGGTGGAAGGTATCCACCACTTCCAACGTTTTGTCTAAGATGAGCCTTGGGTGCTGACACACTCAATTCAGCATGGGCCAGTTCAGCTCTTCCAGGAACTGCTCCAGGAGGATCTGATTGGCCACCTCAAGGCCTATCGCTGCCTCTGGCTGTAGCCACTTATATAATATATACAGCATCTTTTTGTAAATGGAAAAGGCTGTGTGATGTTTCCCTAGGTTGTATGGTACTCCTTTGGAACTGTTGCTGGTAGGTTTCCATCATGTATCCCACTCCCATCCTCTTTCCAGGATGATTGTTTTTATATTGCAATAATTGGCTCTCTCATCAGGATTGGAAGCTTGAAAGGCTACTTGGTTTTGCTGGAAAGTAAATTTGCCAGGTATATGATCCAAGTGGCTAGTGGCCAGCCAGTCATGCAGGTGGTTCATTTAAACATTTTTAAGAAATCATCTGGGTCTTCACCGGCCTTCATTTTAAACAACACTGGAAGTACTCAGGATGTCCATATTATAGCAGCTTGTATTGCTTGGAACACCTGTGTCAGTGCCCCATGTTGCTGGTTCACCTCCCAGCTGTGGCTATATTATTTATTTATTTAGTTATGCTTTGCTTTTTATATACCATCATTCCAGAGGTAGATCACAATGAGTTACATTGTAAATAATGTTATAGAAAAATTCAAACAGCATTAGAATAAATGAAAAAGTAAAACATATAGGAAAAACAGTAATTACATCAACATTGGATTAGAAAGTTCAAGAGATAATTCAAATTGCAGTTGAAGTAAAATTAGAAAAAGGTAAGGATATGATCTATTTTCATGAATATACAAATTTTTGTCAAAGATTAATTTTAAGTTAGTTCATAGGCTTTGTTTAAAGAACCAAGTTTTAAGATCTTATTTAAATTTCTTTTCTTTAGTTGAAAGTCTTAGAAAGATCGAGCAATAGTAAACATACGATCTCTAATCTATGATAGGTGTGTAATATTATTGGGAGGAATAGAGAGAATGCGTTAATTTTGAGATCTTAAATTTCTTAGTGGATTGTAGAGCTGAATGGAAATTCCTGGAGGGGATGGGTCAATAATGTTGACAATGTTGAAAATAAGTGATAATACTTTGTATTGGATTCTGAAGGATATTGGAAGCCAGTGAAGGTCTATCAGAGTGGGAGTTATATGATCAAATGTTCTTGTTCCAATAAGAAGACTGGCTGAAGCATTTTGGAGGAGTTGCAGGGGTTTAATTATGTTTGAATGGAGTCCAAGCAGTAGGGAATTGGAGTAGTCTAGATTGGAAAAAATCAGAGTTTGTAGAACTGTGCAGAAGTCTTGGAAAATAAGCAATGGTTTTAGGCAGTGTAGCATTCTGAGTTTAGCATAGCCAGATTTGATTATCTTCGTTATTAATATGAAAAAACATATATTTTCATTGATTTGGATTAGTAGATCACAAACTTCATCTGAAAGTGAAATTTTTGCAATGTCAATGTTAAGAATAGGTGGTTTAAGGATCTGTTTTCATTTTTTAGCCAAATTATTTCAGTTTTATTGGTGTTGAGAGTCAATTTCAGTAGAGAGAGTTCTTTTTGTATAGATTTTATATAGTTTGTTAATGTTGCAGAAGTTTTTTCAAAGGTTTCTTCAAAGGGGATGTAAAATTGTATATTATCAGTATATATGAAGAATTTGATTTGACAGTGTCGGGCGGCTCCACAGTGTCTTGATGAAATTATTTGAAATTCGGTGGACAGTTACTCTTCATGGCAAGTTAAGTGTAAGACTAGTTGTTCTAGAGACATGAAAAGGCCTGTGTTTATGAAGGAGAGCTCTATAAGAATGACTTTTTAAATGATGAGTCCACAATGGGAACATACATAACAGAGCACAAGTTCACTTTCTTTACACATATAAATTAAAAGCAAAAACGGTATTTACTAGTATTGAGGTACTTCCTATTTTTGGTTGTTACCCGCAACAAAGATATCGGACACCAGAGTTTATTCATAAAAGTTTATATTCCCCGTAATTTGGTTGGTTGTTTGTAAAAGAAAGGGGGAATTTATTTTGAGGTTGACAGGTAGTTTTGGTAATTAAGGTAGACTAGGACAGATCTCTGGAATTGTCCTTTAAGGTATTCTGGGGTTTTCTATCATATACCCCTTCACAAAGATACTTAGCTCAAGTCCTTGCATGGTATGACTTCTCCAACATTCACCAGCAGAGAAAAGATGGTCCAATCTTCAAAGTCAATGGCACAAACCGATTACACATGCTAACATGCTCCATGTTAGCATGTGTAACATGCATAGAGGACTAATTCAGGGCACAAAGAATACAGTAATATAGAAACAACAAAATAAACAGAAATGTACAGAATACAATTATTAAGGGTGAACACAGTCTATCAGAGTTCAAAAATATAGGTTAAAGGTCTCTTTCTGAGGTAGCGTATAGCCTAATTCACAAGCACTGGTCAATCCAAATCGAGCAGTATGAATATTCACAACTAATCACAAAAGGTTATGCTACTCAGTATAGTGTATCTCGACTTTCAGAAAACATTTGACAAAGTACCGGCTCATAAGAGTCTCTTGAGGAAATTAAAAAGTCATGGGATAGGGGTAAGTGTTCTATTGTGGATTGAGAAATGGTTAAAAGAAAACAGAAAGTAGGGCTAAATGGTCAATTTTCTTATTGGAGAAATGTGACTAGTGGAATAACCCAAGGATTTATACCGCCACTGTTTATCATAATTATAAATGACCTAGCAATGGGAATAATGAGTGGGATGGGTAAATTTGCTGATAATACAACATTATTCACGGTTGTTAAATCATAAGAGAACTATGAAAAATTGTAAGAGGACCTTGCAAGACTGGGAGAGTGAGCATCCAAATGGCAGATTGCATTTAATGTGGACAAGTGCAAAGTGATATACATAGGGAAGAGAAACCCAAATTATAACTACATGATGCAAGGTTCTACATTGACAGTCACTACCCAGGAAAAAGATCTAGGTATTATGAATAATAATTCAAAATATTCTTCCCAGTGAGTGGCGGCAGCCAAGAAAGCAAATAGAAAGCTGGTAATTATTAGGAAACTAATGCGAGCATGCGAATGCAGTCACTTGCTTGAGAGAGTGAGCCCTTGGAACATAGCACAACCTCAGGGTGAGGCTCCAAGGTATGCACCATGGGTAGGCGAGCATATCTTGGCATGGGCTAGGCTGAAGCATAGAAGCACTTGGAGACTTGGAACACTCATGTGCGTGCAAGTTCAGCGGAGGCTTGAGTGAGACCCAGCAATGTAATGCTGGTCTCTGGGGTAGCCCTCCAGCCACTCGAAAGCCCTTTCAGACCTGCTGTTTGGAAATGGCTTGAGCATCAGGACAGACAGAGATAGAGGACGGATGATGACTCTGGAACAAGGACATGATGAAGGTACTGGAGACTTGGACGAGACGAAGGCACTGGAGACTTGGACGAGAAGACTCAGGTTCAAGATTCAAAATTCAAGATTCAAGGTTCAAGTTCAAAAGAAGTCCTGCGCTGCAACGTGCCGGATCACACTGAATACAGAGCAGGCACTGGGCTCAGGACAAGGCAAAGACACAGGAAGAGCCCTGCATTGCAGTGCACCCTGAACAGCCCATGTGCTGGTCATGGACCATGCCAAACGGTGGCCCAGACTCTGGACTTGGAACCATTTGAAGACAACATGACTCTGAAGACATGAACAAAACAAGGGCTGTAGACTCTTGGCAAGGCAAGACAAAGCTCAGGGAGAGCCCTGCACCACAGCGCACCCTACACAGCCTGTGGGCTGGTGGAGAATCACGCCGACAGCAGCACAGACTCTGGGCTCAGGATCCAGGCAGGAGCTGGGACAAGACTCTGAAGGCCGGGGACTGTACTCAGGAACTCGGACTCAGAATTCAGACTTTAAAACCAAGGGTGGACTTCCGGAGACTTGGTCCAGCGGTGACAACTGAAAACTCGGGACAAGACAAAGACTGGAATATCAGAACTAAAGATGCTGAAGACAGAAAACACTGGAGCTGGAAAGAAATCCTGGAACAGGACTATAACAAGAGACCAGAAACACGAAGATCATCGATGATCACAGGAACAAAGAGCAAGGAAAACCCCTTGAGAAGGCAACCAGAAAGTAGACAAGGAGCCCTTTTATAGGGCTGACTAGCTGACATCATCAGAAAGGGACACGAGGCTGTTAAGAACATAAGAACATGCCATACTGGGTCAGACCAAGGGTCCATCAAGCCCAGCATCCTGTTTCCAACAGTGGCCAATCCAGGCCACAAGGACCTGGCAAGTACCCAAAAAAATTATATTCCATGTTACCATTGCTAATGGCAGTGGCTATTCTCTAAGTAAACTTAATAGCAGGTAATGGACTTCTCCTCCAAGAACTTATCCAATCCTTTTTTAAACACAGCTATACTAATTGCACTAACCACATCCTCTGGCAACAAATTCCAGAGTTTAATTGTGCATTGAGTAAAAAAGAACTTTCTCCGATTAGTTTTAAATGTGCCCCATGCTAACTTCATGGAGTGCCCCCTAGTCTTTCTACTATCCGAAAGAATAAATAACCGATTCACATCTACCTGTTCTAGACCTCTCATGATTTTAAACACCTCTATCATATCCCCCCTCAGTCGTCTCTTCTCCAAGCTGAAAAGTCCTAACCTCTTTAGTCTTTCCTCATAGGGGAGTTGTTCCATTCCCCTTATCATTTTGGTAGCCCTTCTCTGTACCTTCTCCATCGCAATTATATCTTTTTTGAGATGCGGCGACCAGAATTGTACACAGTATTCAAGGTGCGGTCTCACCATGGAGCGATACAGAGGCATTATGACATTTTCCGTTTTATTCACCATTCCCTTTCTAATAATTCCCAACATTCTGTTTGCTTTTTTGACTGCCACAGCACACTGTACTGACGATTTCAATGTGTTATCCACTATGACACCTAGATCTCTTTCTTGGGTTGTAGTTCCTAATATGGAACCCAACATTGTGTAATTATAGCATGGGTTATTTTTCCCTATATGCATCACCTTGTACTTATCCACATTAAATTTCATCTGCCATTTGGATGCCCAATTTTCCAGTCTCCCAAGGTCTTCCTGCAATTTATCACAATCTGCTTGTGATTTAACTACTCTGAACAATTTTGTGTCATCTGCAAATTTGATTATCTCACTCGTCGTATTTCTTTCCAGATCATTTATAAATATATTGAAAAGTAAGAGTCCCAATACAGATCCCTGAGGCACTCCACTGTCCACTCCCTTCCACTGAGAAAATTGCCCATTTAATCCTACTCTGTTTCCTGTCTTTTAGCCAGTTTGCAATCCACGAAAGGACATCGCCACCTATCCCATGACTTTTTACTTTTCCTAGAAGCCTCTCATTAGGAACTTTGTCAAACGCCTTCTGAAAATCCAAGTATACTATATCTACCGGTTCACCTTTATCCACATGTTTATTAACTCCTTCAAAAAAGTGAAGCAGATTTGTGAGGCAAGACTTGCCCTGGGTAAAGCCATGCTGACTTTGTTCCATTAAACCATGTCTTTCTATATGTTCTGTGATTTTAATGTTTAGAACACTTTCCACTATTTTTCCTGGCACTGAAGTCTGTAGTTTCCCGGATCGCCCCTGGAGCCCTTTTTAAATATTGGGGTTACATTTGCTATCCTCCAGTCTTCAGGTACAATGGATGATTTTAATGATAAGTTACAAATTTTTACTAATAGGTCTGAAATTTCATTTTTTAGTTCCTTCAGAACTCTGGGGTGTATACCATCCGGTCCAGGTGATTTACTACTCTTCAGTTTGTCAATCAGGCCTACCACATCTTCTAGGTTCACCGTGATTTGATTCAGTCCATCTGAATCATTACCCATAAAAACCTTCTCCATTACGGGTACCTCCCCAACATCCTCTTCAGTAAACACCGAAGCAAAGAAATAATTTAATCTTTCTGCGATGGTCTTATCTTCTCTAAGTGCCCCTTTAACCCCTCGATCATCTAACGGTCCAACTGACTCCCTCACAGGCTTTCTGCTTCGGATATATTTTAAAAAGTTTTTACTGTGAGTTTTTGCCTCTACAGCCAACTTCTTTTCAAATTCTCTCTTAGCCTGTCTTATCAATGTCTTACATTTAACTTGCCAATGCTTATGCTTTATCCTATTTTCTTCTGTTGGAGCTTCTTTCACCTCCCCTTTTAACCATGCCGGTAATCGTTTTGCCTTCTTTCCACCTTTCTTAATGTGTGGAATACATCTGGACTGTGCTTCTAGAATGGTATTTTTTAACAATGACCACGCCTCTTCGACATTTTTTACTTTTGTAGCTGCTCCTTTCAGTTTTTTTCTAACTATTTTTCTCATTTTATCAAAGTTTCCCTTTTGAAAGTTTAGCACAAGAGCCTTGGATTTGCACACTGTTCCTTTTCCAGTCATTAAATCAAATTTGATCATATTATGATCACTATTGCCAAGCGGCCCCACCACCGTTACCTCTCTCACCAAGTCCTGTGCTCCACTGAGAATTAGATCTAAAATTGCTCCCTCTCTCGTCGGTTCCTGAACCAATTGCTCCATAAAGCTATCATTTATTCCATCCAGGAACGTTATCTCTCTAGCGTGACCCAATGATACATTTACCCAGTCTATATTGGGGTAATTGAAGTCTCCCATTATTACCGCACTACCAATTTGGTTAGCTTCCCTAATTTCTCTTAGCATTTCACTGTCCATCTCACCATCTTGACCAGGTGGACGGTAGTATACCCCTATCACTATAGTCTTCCCTGACACACAAGGGATTTCTACCCATAAAGATTCAATTTTGTATTTAGCCTCATGCAGGATGTTTATCCTGTTGGACTCTATGCCATCCCGGACATAAAGCGCCACACCTCCTCCCGAGTGCTCCTCTCTGTCATTGCGATATAATTTGTACCCCGGTTCTCTCTGCTGACCCCTCAAATCTGCAGGAGAGGCGCTCACGCACGACTAAGAAGGTGCCACTCAGGAATTGGATGTTGGCGGTGTCAGAGCAGAGTTGGCGGCCTGGGCCGTGAAGAAAAAAGCGGCGGTGTCATGGCTGGCACTTGGGGCTGCGAAGGGAGGTAAAACAGCCGCCTGCGTGACTGACATGTGACGGTATTCTTAACTAAAACAAATGGAGAATAAAACTGAAAATATCATAATGTCTCTGTATCGCTCCATGGTACGATTACACCTTGAATATTGTGTGCATTTCTGATCACTGCATATCAGAAAAGATATAGTGGAATTAGAAAAAGTACAGAAAAGGGTGACTAAAATTATGAAGGGGATGGAGCAATTCTCCTATAAGGAAAGGCTAAGAGGTTAGGTGTCTTCAGCTTGGACATGAGGTGACTGAGGGGAGGAGATATGGTAGAGGCCTATAAAATAATATGTTCTGTTGGAATGGGTAAATGAAAATCGATTGTTTACGCTTTCAAAAAGTACATAGACTTGGGGACATGCAATGAAGTTACTAAGTGACACATTTAAAATAAATAGGAAAAATACTGTTTTACTCAATGCATAAGTAAATTCTTGAATTGGTTGTCAGATGATGTGGTAAAAGCTATTAGTATAGCTGTGTTTAAAAAAGGTTTGGACAAGTTCCTGGAAGAAAAGTCCATAAACCATTATTAAGGTGGACTTGGGGAAATCAATTACTTGTCCATTGGATATGTAGCATGGAATCTATAAAACTTAGGAATCCTGCCAAGTATTTGTGACCTGAATTGGCCACTGTTGGAAAAGGATGTTGAGTTTGATGAACCCTTGGGCTGACTCAGCATGGCAAAACTTACGTTCTTATGTTCTTATAATGCTTATGTACAAGTCAAAGAGACGAAGTATCTGAAGGTAGTAAATCCATCTGTGCTCCTCCACAATCAGCAGTGGCTCACCTGGTAAACACTGAATAATGAAACATCAGAGATCTGAAAAAACATGATGACAGTGCAGACAATGATCAACTAAAGGAGCTTCCATCCTACTATTCTTTATACAGCTCTTATGTTCAGAAAGTAGTCTTGCCTGCATATAATAATTGACATGGACAAATTAAAACATACACTACATATGTATATTGGCATTTAGGAAAGTGATGCAAAGTGTATATATGATGAAATCTGGGATGTTGAAATTCCTTACGAATTAATGAAATAGAGCAAACATTATACTGCAAACAGGCTTGATATCCAACTAAAATTTGTCTGAGAAAAATCACACCCAAAAGCTGCAATGGAACTAAAAAATCTCACAGATTTTGGCTTTGAGTGTAAGAAAAATGTACGGGAGCATCAAAACAACTGCTAACATCTGCTAATGCCTTTTAATAATTCCCTCGATCTTTGTAGCATAGTTCGAGTGCTGACATGCACAAATGAAGTCAGCCAGTGCCATAAGAAATGGTTTGCCACTCTGTGAATGCAGCAAGAATTTCTTGATTCACAATAGGGCTCTCATAAAATTGTCGCAAAGCCTGGGCATTTTGAGATTTTTTTTCTTAACTTTTTTTGTGTGGTGTGGTGTTTTGGTAAAGGATTTTTTAAGTATTGATCCAGTGAAACACGTGATTTTTTTTTTCTTCCTTAAAACTCCCTCTATTAGGCTTCCCAGATTTCTATGTGAGTGACAGGAGAACTGAGATCACAGCTACAGTGAACCATTGCCCACAGTTTTAGCCCTTAGCACCTTGCTGGGTAGTTGTCAGTTGCCACCTTTGCTGCAGCTGCCCAGTCAACTCCTCATGCCCTGCCTCTCTCTCTTGGTTCAACTCCTTGCTGTGTTGTTCTGCCACTGTTCCTGGCCCTCTCATGGACCCTTTGAGAGCTCCTGCCACTGCAGGTACTGTCTTGCACTTTTCATGGTACCTTGTGTTATTTATTTATGTCATTACGCTCGCTGCCTTACCTCTCATTCTATACCTTGTGATTTTTGATGCAGCCATTCTGTTTGCTTTACTACTTTCATTCTATGCCTTGGGATGTTCATGCCACTTTTGGTGCTGCTTTGCTTCTCTTTTTGGTGACTTGGGGGGTGAGGTCTTCATGCCATTGTTCTTGATGTCCTTTGCCCCTCTTTTGGAACCTGTAGGGGTTCTTTCCACTCTTGGTGCTCTTTTGCTTCTCTCACAGTACCTTGGGTATTGATGCCTCTACTTGGGCTCCTTTGCCCTGTCACGGTGCTTGGGCATTTCTTCATATTTATTTATTTATTTATTTATAACTTTTATATACCGGCATTCGTAAAAAAAACATCATGTCGGTTTACAGACAACTGAGAAAGGAAATTACAATGATAGATGGAGGAAGGATAGGAAGTTAAAAGGTGACAACTTTACTGTAGAGCCAACGGGCGCCACAGTTATTAAATGAGATTACATGTGGTTAACCAGGTTGGACATAAATTAATTATATACAAGAGACGACAAAGTGGGGGGTAGCGCGGGGGTGGGGGATGAAGCGCATAGGGGAGGCGGGGTGGGGTAGGAACTGTACAAGGGGGCAGGGGGTGGCGATGGGAAGGAGAGGTGGTGACTGAATATCAGGAAGCCATAAAATGGATTGGCACCATCCTTGGTGCCAATTTTCCCCACCCTTAGTGTCTTGAAGTGTTCTTCCCTCTGCTGCTGATGCCTGTCTGCAAGGTTCACTAAACTAGATTAGAAAACTCCAATTTTTTAGCCCAAAATAAGATGCATTGCTGCCTCCTTTAATAGGAAACAAATGAATAAATGACACACACACTCACACAAAAGTTTTTTGGCCATGAATCAAATGAAATAACTCACTGATCCATATGAACCTAAGGAACAAACCAAACCAAAACTTTTTCTGCACACTTCCCTATTAAGCAAAACCTCTAAGCAGAAATAAATATAGTTCAAAGCACAATCAATTAGGCAAAACCCATAAGCAGAAAGAAATTTAATTCAAACCATAATCAATCTCCCTTCAGCAACCAATATTTTGGTTAAGCAAGTAAGACAGACCCCACTTTCAGCATCTCTGGCTTCAACAGCAACTCTCTCCGGAGTAAGACTCCATTGTGGCTAGTTCACTTCCATTCATAGGAGGAAATATTTTTTCCCTTCAATGGAATATTATGGAAGCCAGCCCATTTCACTCTCTTTTCTTGTACTCCATCCTAGTCTAAGGCAATAGAATAGGAATGAATTATCAGGAAAGAGATTTTACACAGTTCTGTTTCGCAGCTGTTTCTCTGAACCTTTAAAGAGACTATCACTGTCACTGCAGCATTCGTCTATCTAAAATCTGCTTTGTCAGATTCTGCCCCATGCAGCAGCATCTCACCACACTAGCCACACATACTTGGTCCTCCCTTCTGTTCCCCCAAGTCATACTTTTGCTTCACTATTGGATCCACCAGTCTAGTCCCAAATACCTCAATATATGATCATTAGCATAGCAGCCCAATTGCTACTATTTATTTGGTCTGCCATGTAGCCTCTTCTTAGGCAGATAATCCTAGTTTAAAAATGTCTCCCAACCTACCTGAACAGCTATTCCTTGTAGATTTTTTTTACCGCCTCAAGCTGGTGAATCAATCTCAAAGTTTCTATGGCCCCGGTGGTGGCAAACACATTGACAGTGAAAAGGTTAAAAACAAACCAATGCTGTTAGAATGTTTATGTTGCTGTTCTGAGAACATTTTCTTGGCACCTGGATTCTCTCTCATAGGTGTGTCCAATTGTTGTTAAAAACCACAGTTGTCTGAATTTGTGCTTGAAAAGTATACCTTGCCTTTTAACGTCAATTCAGTGCATAACTTAACCTTGGTTTCTTACCTTTGAATCTCTCCGAAACTTTCAGTGGTGTTTCTCACTGAATGAAAGCACTAAATAAATACACAAAGTGCAGTCTTCAGGCCTGAGAGACTACATTCCTGCTTCTTTGTAATCATGGAAAAAAAAAAAGTTCAAAGTTTGCTTTAGAATGCTCATAGCTCAGAGCTAGACAGATATGATTATTTTTCACTTTGTATTTTAATGTTCAAGGTTTTGCCGGAGGCTTTCTTATGTGGGTGTTAAGGTACAAGTTAGTTTTGCAATGCATGACATTTTGCTGTAGACATAAAGAGATGGTTTCTCAAGTGAGACAGACGTTTCTAAAGCTATATTTCCGATGGATAGGTGAGTGAGTTAATCTCCTTGAAATGACAAGGTGTGTTTACATGTGGGCATTTAGGTTTTTCAGGAATAACACTTCGGCGCTAATGATCCTTGATGCAAAGGATGCAGCTGATGCAATGCATTTTTCCCCCTCAATGACTACATTCTTCATTCAGAGCTCAGGGAAAGGACAGGATAATATTCCCCAATGTAAAATAGCATAATACCGTTCAAGCTTGTCTAGTGATCAAACATGCTACGGCTCCATTAACAGAGACAGGATTGAAATTGTGTTTGGTTCGCTACAAGTCAAGTAGAGTATTTCAGTTGCAGTATTGACACTTCAAGAATGGCAACTGCAGGTCAGGAACAGAAGAATGTGATCTAAAAACAAAAGACTTGTTCTTTAGAAAGTATATATTAGAACCAGTATCAGTATTATTCCTCTCAGACAATAAAAATGGACCAACTTTATGCTTTTGTGAATCCAAACTTCAAGAACTTTACTTCACTAATCCATGCTCAAATTCTTTGTGCTGCCATTCGAATGCTGGATTGATTGGACATAATTTCATGTATTTGCTCACTTCCTGATTAATAAGTGGTGAGAAGGCTACCCCACATATAATATGCAGAGCACAGAAGGTGCAAAAACTATTCATTCAGGATGAAATTCTTAACAATTACATTTACTTATCTCCTTCCATTTTAGTGCCCTCAAAATTCCTTAAAAGGTTTAAAAATAATATTAAAGCTATGTTGCTGTAGACTGGGAGTTTCTCCACCAATAGTAAGAGCAAATCTTAATAAATGAATGCATCTGAATATGAATCCTCATCAGCATTGTTCATTTGTGACACCATTTTCCAGCTGGGGTGTTCCAAGCATGTTAAAGATAGACCCATGGGTATGGTGCCACATAACAGTTCACACTGGCACCAATGGAAGGGGTGGGGCAGTGTAGGGAGATGAATACACCCTGGCTACGCATCACAGATAGGGTCATTATGTACAGTGTTTTGTAGTAGTCTAAGCTGGCTAGAACAGTAGAGGTGGTATACAATAGTTACTAGAGTACATTACAGATTTGAGTACACTAATGGATATTATTTATAGATCAAATATAGTACATGACAAAGGCTTCACCAAGTAGGTTTTGTTTGGTAGGAGAGGTACATAGCTTCACTGAAGTGAGTTTAGAACAAGTTTAGTAACGTTTCTGCTACTGCTTTGAAAATCAAAATCTACTTCAAAGATCTAGGTTTTCACCATTGTTCTGAAGGAAAGGAGAACTGGGGAAAGTCTGAGGTGCAATGTCAGAGAGCTCCTAGGGTTTGAACAAATTCTATAGAAGGTTCTCGTCCTGGTTTTGATGAGGCACATTATGGGGGGGGGGGGGGGGGGGGGGGGGAGAGGGGGGAAGGGGAAGGTGGTGGCACTGTTAGGTGAACCTGTGCTAGTGAGTGCAGAGAGTAAGTGGGTATATATGGGATTAGTGATTCATTGAAGGAGGTAGGTGCCAGCCCTTTCGAGATTTTTGTAGGCTAGGGTTGGGAATTTGAATTTTGTATGGGGGAGTGCTGGGAAACAATGTGGAGCTTTTAAGAAAGGTATTTTGTGTTCAAATGTATTTATATTTATTGTCATGCAGACAGCAGTGTTTTTCATGAGCTGCAGATGGTGGTTTAGGGTGTTAGGGATTCCAGCATAGAATAAGTTGCAGTGATCCAGGCGGGAGATTACAGGTGCTCAAATAACTTGCAAAGACAGTGTCACCCAGGAGGGGGTGGAGATAGGGGAGTAGGCAGAATTGGAAGAAGGCCATTTTCATCACTGCTTGGATCTGGGGTTTGGTGGTAAATTTGGTAAGATAAAATCCCAAGTCTGGACTTGGGAGCTGAGAATTAAGGTTGTACTATCAAGGATCATTTTTGGATGAGGGTGGCTGGGTTCATGTTTCCTGCTCCATAGCATCTCTGCCTTTTTTTTATTTAGGCTTGATTTGTTTTGGCACGGCCAGTTTGCAATTTCTTTTTCCCAGGCAGTTGTTGAGATAATAGTTTGCTTACTATTTGTGAGGTAAGGTCACAGAGTAGGACCTGGCATTTGACAAAAGGCAGTTATGACAAGTTCTGCAAAAGTAATAATCTACTGAATTATCATTTACAATTAAACAGTGAGCAAACGTACACGTGGAAGGCAATTTTTAAAGCTGTTTGCCTAAGTAAAATCGGCCTGTCTGAATATTGGCTTCCTGAGCCCAGCTAAAAGTACATTCAGATGTTTATACAATGGGAAAGAAGTGGTGAGGCAGGGGAGGGGAATGGGCAAAGAGGCTAGAAAGAATGAGGAAGAGAAACTGGGGAAGAGAAAATAAAGGCAAGAAATGTAAAAATAAATAAATAAGCAAATCAACATAATGAGCAAACTAAGAAAAATACAAAAAGAGAGAGAAAGGAAAAATTAGTGAAAACAGTAAAAAAAAAAAAAAAGCAAAACAAAAAGAAAGTTGGGCAGGATGGCGTTTTTCTCAACTCCTAAAACATTTTGCCTGGCACCTAAGTTTTTTGAAGAAATTTCCAACCCTTACCATTGTGGTGTGTGACCTGTGTGTCTGTGTATGTGGTCTATGCCCTGTGTGTGATGTATTGTCTACCTGTATCTCTCTCTGTGTCTGGGTGTGGTATGTCTGCCTGTAGTTGTCTGGGTGTGTTGTGTCTATGCCTCGCTCTCTGTGTCTGTCTGTGGTGTGTCAGTTTGTCTGGGGGTGGTGTGTCTGTGTTTTTCTGTCTAGGTGTGGTACAGTATGCTTATGTCTCTGTGCCTGTCTGGGTGTTGGGTTTCTTTCTCCCTGTGGGGGGTGTCTGTGACTCAGTGTAGGGTGTCTTTGTTTCTCTGTGTCTGTCTGTGGTGTGTCAGTTTGTCTGGGGGTGGTGTGTCTGTGTTTTTCTGTCTAGGTGTGGTACAGTATGCTTATGTCTCTGTGCCTGTCTGGGTGTTGGGTTTCTTTCTCCCTGTGGGGGGTGTCTATGACTCTGTGTAGGGTGTCTTTGTTTCTCTGTGTCTGCCTGGAAATGGGATGACTGTGTCTCTCTGTCTGTGTGATCTCTGTGCCTGTCTATGTCAATCTGGATCTCTGGCTCTGTCAGTCTGGATGTGGGGTTTTTGGGTCTGCTGGGTCTGCTGGGTATGAGGTATCTGTTTCTCTCTGTGAGGGGTGTCTTCCTCTCTGTGCCCATGAGAATATATGTATGTGCGAGCTTACTCCTTTCAGCAACTTGAAGAGAAACAAAATGGGGGCTTTCAGCAACTGGTTGGCAGTGTGAATACCCTTCACATATGTGTAAGTGTGGGTGTATATATATATCTTGGGGGACCCCAACCAATTACATGAATGGAAGGGGGGTTGCGGCTCAAAAAGTTTTCTTAGCCCGGATTAGTGTGCCTGGTCCATTTCTCATGCTGGATAGGGACAGCAACACCAAAACACTTATTTCCCTTTGGTGACCCTTCTTACTACCCTCCAATAAATTCAGTATCTTCAACCCCACTCTTCTGTTGACTGAAATATGCCTCTCATGAACTCACATCTTGGGATTAATAAGGGTCTCATTCAAAAGGTATCTTCGGGCAATAAACTTTTATTTCTGCTTTGAGGTTTCAGCAGTCAGACAATAATAACTTTTACAAAAAAGTATTTAATACTTAAAGGATCACAGGTTCACACAGCAGAGAATTAGCTACAACAGCAATAGCAATAAAACACTCTTCCTCTACGCCTTCACTGGAATACCATAGTGACAAAATTGTTACTCTTTCTTCCTCAAAAGAGACAATATTCAGTATTTACAGCCTTCCACATGTTCTTCCCAACCATAGTATCAGTAGTATGGTTCATGCACTTCACTGGAGATTCCCATAAGATTGTTGTGGTCCATAAGCCCTCCTAGGCTGCTGCTGGACACCACCTAGGAGTCTGGTGACAGTTCATTGGCTTCCATTGGCAGGGCCTTGTGAGACTGGATGGACAGTGGCCTCCCCAGGGAGCAATACAAGAGTTCTCCTCTCCAAACCAAATGCTCAATCCCCAAGAATCAACATGTACATTCTACTCTGAGCGCCACCTTATATTGATCAAGGGACACTCCCCATAGAGGTTCCTTGTCAAAATATTCCCTTAAAGAGATTTATGTAATCCCCTTAATAAACTTCTACCATACTGCACTTCTCCACTAATCCCCAAAAGTAAAGGTTAAGTGATATCCCTTAATATTTCTCAAAGAAAAATTTCTAGTGATGAGGATTTGATTTAGGGCCTGTATCACATGAACAATAACTGAAAAATTATACAATTGTAGGAACAGGCAATTCTTTAACTCATGTATGATCAATCTTAGAAACATAGAAACATGATTTATTCATTTATTTATTTATTTGTTTATTTATTTAACGGCTTTTCTATACCGATATTAGTGGAAACATCTTATCGGTTTACATCAAACAGCAGGTGGAAAATTACATCAAACAGGGACTGGGCAGTGGAGTGAAGGTAAACTTAACAATAGTAAAAATAATATACAGAAAGCAGGAAAACAATCTGAGAGCAAGTTAACATATTAGGAAACGGGAATTGAAATGGAGGCATAATAAAAGCAATGGATGAGGGGCTTAGGACCTAATCTGGGAATGCCTGTTTGAAGAGCCAGGTCTTTAGTTTTTTCTTGAATTTGATGGAACAAGGCTCAAGGCGGAAATTTGTGGGTAGTGAGTTCCAGCGGGAGGGGCCAGCAATAGAGATGGCATGGTCCCTGGTACAGATGAGGTGTGCATTCTTAAGGGATGGGATGTGGAGGGTACCGTTGGTAGTTGCTCTGGTAGGGCGGTTATGGGGTAAGAAGTGGAAAGGCTTGTCAAGCCAGTTGGAGTTGTGGTTGTATAAGGATTTGTGAACAATGGTAAGGGTTTTGTAGATGATGCGTGAAGGGATCGGGAGCCAATGGAGCTCCTTGAGAAGGGGGGTAATGTGGTCATATTTATGGGCATTTGTGATGGTTCTTGCAACGGCATTCTGCAGCATTTGATGGCAGAGAAAGACAATATGGACCGTCTAGTCTGCCCATCCATCCAATTTATCTAGCCCTTACAATTCCCATCACTTCCTCAGAGATCCCGAGAATTTATGCCATGCTTACTTGAATTCAGATACGGTTTTTACCTTCACCACCTCCACTGGGAAGCTGTTCCATGCAACCACTACCCTCTCTGTAAAGAACTATTTCCTAAGATTATTTCTTACCCTCACTATAAAGATTTGTACAGATATAAATCTAAATTAGTTTGGCTAGCTGCTCATTGCCAGCATGCTTGAGGCCTGATTTATCAAGGGTTTTTTCCTTTATAGATTGGAGATGAAGACAATCCCAGATGAAACAGAATGCTGAGGCTTCTATCATTTATTGCACCAAAATTGTGTAATGGGTAGGCATGGGCTGAGTTGTTTCAAATAAGCAAACCTCAGTGTAAGATATTGTAGTTATAAAGAATTGGCACAGGTTTATAGCTCCTCTCAACTCTTGTCTACTGAATCAAATTCAGATTAAGTCAATATCATACGAATGTCATCACCATCTGAAAGCCTGTTCAGTGCTTTGGGAGACTGATGGGTGGGTTCAAGAACATCCAAACTCCTTCATAAGTGGAACAGTCCAAGAAGGTTTGATCTTGCACATACTAACAATCAAAAGTATAGCTTTTAGCAACAGCAAATACAGGAATAAAAAATGTAGCTTCTTATTAGCGTTTAGAAAATGCTCAACAAAGGAAACTCATTAGTCAGGTCAGTGTTTTACCAGAGGACAGGGTTTTATGTTTATTGAGAAGAGTTCTTGACATTGGTCAGCAATCTATTTTCTTCTCTCCAGGCTAGGGATTTCCACTTCCCTAATTATTGGTGTCTGTACCTAGGCAGTCTGTTTCCTAGTAACCTGCTATTTCACTCCAAACCTCTCTTCTAAGCAGCAGGAGAAATGTAAACCCTGACTTGAATTTTATCCATTCAGTGAGTCTGAAACTGTGATATTCTCTACCCTGTTTCAAGTAGAGTTGCTAACTGCTTGGATTTTTTTGGACCATATAGATGTTTATATTAATGTCAGGAAGCCAGAGGGAGGGATAAAATATCCAGAAAAAGTCCAGATTATAGACCTACATCTTCAGCTCTTTGATCTTGCCCTCTGCTAAGGATGAATCTGCTCTGCCTCATTGTAACCAGCAGCGCCAACAAGCCAAATGCATTTTGGCAGCATAGCAGTTTGCATTTCTACAGACTGACTGTACCTTTGAGGTGCATGACTATATGCACAGCAGTGGCTACCCAGGTATCACCATCATCGCCACCAATATGCTAATTGGGCCAGGCCTGAGAAGGAAAGACAGTCAGCCTACCCTGCCTCAACTAAGTGCTGCTCATCTCGTTCTCTGTTTTCCACTTGCTGTTAACACTGCCCTCCCAGTGCCTGGCCATTGGATCTTGAGGCTACACTGCTTGAAGCTTGCTTTGTTGCTGTTGCTGCCCCTGTGAGCTGCATGGGGGCCAAGGTAGCAAATCATAACACCACTTCCTCAGCTAGTATTGGTTTCTGTGCCTGTGTTTAGTGTGTAGAGATAGCCAAGAAAGCAAAGAGAATGCTAGGAATCATTAGGAAAAGACTGAAGAATAAATAAGAGGGTAACATAATGCCTTTGTTTCACTCCATGGTGAGGCTGCACCTTGAGTATTGTTTGCAATTCTGATCACTGCATCTCAAAAAAGATATAGCAGAATTAAAATAGGTACAGAGAATGGTGACCAAAATGATAAAAAGGATGGAACAATTCCCCTATGAGGAAAAGTTAAAGAGATTAGTGCTCTTCAGCTTGGAGAAGAGACAGCTGAGAGGAGATTTGATAAAGGTCTATAAAATAATGAGTGCAGTGAAATGGGTAAACATGAATTGGTTTTTTACTCTTTGAAATGTACAAAAACTAGGGGACATGCAATGAAGTTACTAGGTAATACATTTAAGACAAATAGGAGAAAATGTTTTTTTACGCAATACATAATTAAATTCTGGAATTCGTTGCCAGAGGATGTGGTAAAAGCTGTTAGTGTAGCTACATTTAAAAAATGGACAAGTTCCTGCAAGAAAAATCCATAAACCATTATTAAGGTGGCCTTGGTAAAATCCACTGCTTAGCTTTGGTTTGAGCAGCATGGACTCTATCAATCTTTAAGGATCCTGACAAGTACTTGTGACCTGGATTAGCCATTTTTGGAAACAGAATATTGGGCTTGATGGACCTTTGGTTTAACCCAGTATGGCAAATCTTATTTTTTATTTCTCTCTGACTGTCTGCTGACTGCTGCCTCTGAGGTGTATCTGCCCATGCCCCCCCCTTTTCCGCTGCTTCTAAGTTTAATTCACATGGGGATGGTGGTCTGATTCAGAGTGGGGTGGCCAGCTCCAGTCTTCAGAAAATCTAAGGATGAAGAAGAAATCCATTCTGTATGGTCAGCTGAGAGGACAGGGACATTGTGTTAGGTTGCTTTGTTTAAGTTCTGTAAGGCAAACTTTTAACATCTAAACCTAACTGTGAAAAGTGTCTAGGAAAGAAAGAGACCATTATTGCCAGACAATACAAGAGAATGAAAGTGACGGAGACAGGCTGCCAGACAAAAAGGGAGTAAATGGCAGAGACAGGCACAGAGTGAGAGACAGTGGCATGGTGACAGGCAGAGCATGAGATAGGGTGATCCTGCCAGACACTGAACAGACAGCTCCAAACCTTAGAAAGACAGGACACCCATCTCTGCCAGTTTTTGGACACTCAAGGTCAGTCAGTACCCTTCAATGGATGTCATCTCTCAGGCAGTGCCAGTCTATTAATAATTTCTGAACAATCTTTGCCAGTTTTTAGGTTCTGGGTGCTGCTAATTGAATAACCAGTGCCAGTGTATGGGCAGTCAATGTCCTTGTCAGGGCTGGGCCCTATCTCCCACACTAACCCTTATGGGCAGTCCGGTCATGCTGTGGAATTGGCTCTCAATAGTCGTTTCTTTCTTGTTCAGGGTTCAGAGTGCCAAGCTCAGGCTCTGCATTTTGCCCTCATTTTCCCCTTCCAACTCATGGAGAGTAGAAGCACAAAGCCTTTTAATGAGGAATTATCACTTCCTTTTTTCTACTGGTGTAATCATTGATAGTGCTATTCTACAGGTCATTGCTGAGACTCACTTAGAGTTTTGTGTTTGGTTTGTAGGGAGCTATCTCAGGTTTTACCCCTGAAAGCAACAAATATGAATCATAATAGCCAAGAAATGGATAGGCCAAATACTGAAAGGCTCCAAAAGCACTATCACAGCAAGAGAAGAAACTTTGCCCAGAACTGAAGGATACCTTATCAGATCTGCCTTTTGTATGTTCCTGTGTAAATAGGAGCAAGGCAGAAGGACAATATGACTTAAGCTCATTAGCAGGTGTCAGGGACCAGCCAAGGCGAGTCCATAGGTCAGAAAGATCTCCACCCTTGGAATAAAGGGGGGGGGGGGAGAGAAAACACTGGCACACAGCTTTGCATACAGACGTGACAGTTCTCCACTCAAAGAAATGGGAAGGGGGAAGAAGCCTGTAACATGGCAGGACCCTCCCCGAAGAAATGGGGAGAGGGGAAAAGACATGCAATGCGGCAAAGACCCTCCACCCACCACATGACTATGCATGAGCTTATACATATTTATCAGCTGGAAAGTATAAGACAGGGGGACAAAGAAGAGGTGAGAGAGTGGAAACCTTAAGAGCAACCCAAGGTGAAGGACTCACTGAAGGAGCGCACCCTGAGAGTGACTCTGAAACCAGAGAAGGGACCCATGAAAGAAAAGAAAGGAGACCCTGAAGCAGACCAACAACCCCTGCTATCGAGAAGGGAGATGACTAGGTATGACCAAGAGACTGGGGCAGGAGACCGGAGAGAGGAGACACCCTGCTCAGGTGCGGAGAGTGACACGAAGTCCGAGATGGTGAGGGGTGAGAGCAAGCCCAGACAGCCAGCAAGTACCAGAGCAAGAAGCAAATCTCCCTCTGGGACTGCATGTCCACTGTCAGTACCAAGTCCAGGAAGAAAGCTCCCCAGCCCACATTCTCCAGGTCTCCAGCCAGAGCCTGCTTCTGAGGTGAACAGAGAGGTATCACCTGAAGTTGGAATCAGAGGTAAGTAATTCAGCCATAAGTATTTATATATTAAGCAGGCTAAGGTTTATGACATGTGTATAATCACCCATGATACAGAACTTTCTTAAAGGAAAACTGGTGTTTAGTGGCTAGGATGTTAGAGACAGGAATTGCTGTTATTTTCTAAATGCTATATCCTGCCAAAACTGATAAATAAAAGCCTGTTTCTGAGAAGAATATAAATTGTCTTTTCCTGACTTAGGATCTGAAGTAAGGTGGGAGGGCAACTGGAAGTGTCCTGTAGCAGACAGGTCCCTACATCCCTAAACTTGCTTACAGGTTCTGGAGGCTGTATCTCAGCAAGGACAGAGTTAGACTAGAGGCAGTTCAGAGAAAGGCAACCAAAATGTACCAAAAGCTCTGTGAGATGAAACTTAAGGCCCTAAATATGTGTTATCTAGAATAGAGGAGAGAGACAGGGGAGATATGATAGTCTTTTAAATGGCACAGAAATCACGTATTTTACAATGGAAAGGAAATTGAACTAAGGGTCAACTTCCTTTCCATTGTAAAAGTGTCAAGGGGGTAGATTCAGGAACAGTGTCAGGAAATATATTTTTTCATGGAAAGGGTCGTGCATGCTTGGAACTCCTTCCTAGAGGTGGTGGAGGTGAATAAAATAAATGAGATGGAATTCAAAAAAGGGTGGGATAAACACATAGCATCCCTGGAGAAAAGAGGATGGTAATGAAGCACTGGAGTAACCTGAACAGTTACAACCCTAAAGCAGTAGAAGGAACTGGGGGAGTTTGCATGGAGCAATAGTTACAGCTCTAAACAGTTGTGGTACTACAGAATCAAGCTTCCAAAAAAGGCTGAGGTGACTTGAATGAGGGGACCATGATTAAAATCCAAACTTAAATAAGAATGGAAAGGCCAGATGTTTATTTACCACAGCATCACTACCTTTAGTGGCTGTGGGAATTATTGCAGTACTTGATAATAAGTAAGAGAAGGGGGGCTTGGTGATGGCTTATGTATTGGTTTTATAAGAAGCAAATTTGAAGATACCAAGTCCTGAAATGAGCTATTAGTGGAGATGATGGAAGCCATGACTATGGTAATTTTTGTCCATGACGGGAAAAGGATTGAGAGGACCGATAAAAGATATGTTGGAGGGGGAACTTGGTGTTAGGTTGCATCTGTAAATTTATATGTGCAATGCATCTACTCAAAATGAATGCATCCCAGCTGTGCAGACGAGATGGGCCACTTTGGTCTTTATCTGCCATTATTTACTTTATTATCTAGCCCCCTCTTTGTTTTGAGGCCACCTAATTGAGGGCTACAGCAAATTCCCAGGGCCACTGTATAAATCCTGGTTATCTCACTCAGTCTCAATGCACCACTCTTTAGCCCTGGGTGCCAGGGTTCTCTGGCGGGCAAGAGGAAAACACCTCCGGGGCCCGTAGTGCTGTCATGGGGATCACTGTCACCATCAGCTGCTCTCATACAATTCACAGGTACTGATCAGTGTATAATCGCTGGAAGAAAAAGTCCTCTGGATGTAGTAAGCCCCCAAAACACATGGCAAGGAGTCAGCTTTGGTGTTCAGCTCTAAATTTACCAAGGTTTAAAACAAAATCCAAACTAGGATGGCAAAACTCAGGAAGAACATCACAAAATTATAATACCAACAGTCAGAGTCTATTTATTCATGGTGCAAGATTTTGCATTTTCTCTTGATGTTACTAAATCAGTGTCTAGACCAAAGCCCTCCCTGAATTGTCTTTTTCTAGAAGGAAACAGATCTCACAGTCCCTTGCTCCAAGGTTATAAGGTGACTGACCAAGTTGGTGGTGCACCAGGATGGGCTGGGACCTGCCGCAACCCCCACCCCTGAAAAAAGTGCTGAGGCCAGGAACTATCCCAGCTTCTGCTTACCCATTCTAGGGAGTCCTGCATAGAAAAAGGAGCAGGAAGGATGCCCACTCATTTCCTGCCCCCCCCCCTGACATCCCTTACAAATGGCACCAGTTGACCATGAGACCGGCACCATAGGTGACATCAAAATGGCACTGATCTCTGGGCCAGTCTGTGTTGTTTTATTGTCTGGCCATACAAGAAAATAGTGTCAGCTGATCTTGAGACCAGAACCATTTTGACCCCCAGGGAAGCCCTAAGGAAGCCACCGGTCAGGCCCAGGTCTAATGCAAAGATATCAGTTGCCCGAGGCGTTGGCAAACCTTATGACTTTGCACGTGTTCCCCTCCCCCCCCCCCCCCCCCCCCCATTATACCCTTCTCACATTTTGCATGAAAAATGAATTCAATATGCAGTCTTATGAGGCAAAAATACCACTTATGGAAGATATATTTCATTTACATGAACTATTGTGGTGCCAACCAGAAAGACCCTGCAAAAAGACACTTGGAATTCGTATAGTATTGTACTGTATGCTGGGTGGCTTGGTCCTCAGAAAACCATGAGTAAAGTGAATTACTATTACAATACAGTAAACCTCCCATGCCAAAACAGCACTAACTGCCAGCACTGCAAATATTACAACAGGCCTTAAACACCAATATACCTCCTATTAGGAAAACAGAGCAAGCTAGGGATCCCTACACAGAAACTACAAGCCAGCAGAATACCTCATCTCAGTCACACATGTAGAACACAAGCCAGCTCTTAACTAACAGAGAATAAAGGCACCATAAAGCATAAAATAGAAATATGCAGACCAAAACTGAACTGCAAACCACAAGCCAGACCCTGTATACAGAACAACAATGGAAAACCAGAAACATCACCATTCCTCATATAACTTCCATCAGAAAAATTATGAAATATAAAACCTCAATCATAATAGCAGAACTAAACTAATAAAAAGAACAAGTATTTTTAATCAGCTGATGAATAGAATACATGCAATAATTAAAAACCTTGTATAAACATTTTCTAAACCAAGTAAAAACTGGTTTTATCGAAGTATTTCATTGATTTTGCTAAGGGAACAGCACCTTAGAGTTATTCATAGATTAACAATCTTGCCTTACAGAGCTCACCAGTCGAATCTTATAGCCAATCCCGGGTGCTTAAAATATTCTGAGGTTAAAGCCACTTTATGCCACAAGTTGTGGGACTGTCCCCCAATTCATGCTTTTTGGGAAAAGGTTTGAGACGTATATCTGAATTATTGGAGACTCGAGTAGTAGCACAGGCAACTTTATGTCTTCTGGGGGTGATTTATGATGATATTGACTCATTGTACTAATTTTGAGATGATGTTTCTGATAAGGGAATCTGTATTGCTAGAAAATGAATATTGTCTCAATGGATTCTTAATGTGGTCCCAATGTTTAATTTTTGGTCTTCAGAAATGTTAGAGCTTTAAAATTTGGATCATAAAACCTGGCTTCTGAATCTTCATGGGAAAAGATTGACATTTCATAAGATCTGGGTGCATTTATAGCAACATTACCTTCTTCATTGCAAGGGAAGTCTGCGCCAATTTCTCTGTCCAATAGTAGCACCGACTGCCAAGCTGCAAATATCATGATCTAATTTTGTTCATTTCTCTCAACAGTATTTATACATTGAGGGGCGGGGAGGGATGGGAGATGAGAACAGGGGCAAGTTTCATTGTAAACTGTTGATGATTGTGTTCTGCAATTGTTTTAAATTGAATAAAGACATATATACAAAAAATTTTCAAAACAGTACCATCTTTATCACATTGGAAAAGGGTTTTGGCTGACATTGCAATAATGGAGCAGATGTCATATACTCTTAAGAACCAATCTTTCAACTACAATAGTATTTGGAAGATCTACTGGCCAGGAGGAATATCACTGATTCTTAAAGTTTGCGCCATTGGATTTGGTTATTGTACTGACTTGTACCGATTGATGTCTATTGGTTTTTCTGCCAGACACTGTGTTGTGAGTGACATATATATTTGATTTCATGTTTTATACTTTTGTGTGTTTAAAGAGATATTAAAAGAAAACATTTCCAAACACATATTATGAATCCCCAAACATCTCTCCCGATTTTTCTAGAAGAGTTTCTGCTTTTTGGTACTCTTGCAGGTTTCAGGCCTGTGGACAAGGGTTCCCAATGCAATGTGCAAAGAATTCCTTCAAATATTTAGGGATATACCTGCATAAAGATCCCACCCAATTATATTTAGTGAATTTCCAGAAATTATTAGTGAAAACTAAAGATATTCTAAAAAAGTGGATGGATTTTCCTCTCATGTTGGTTGGGAGGGTAAGTCTTTTCCAGATGATTTTTCTCCCTAAATGGTTGTCTACCTTTCAAATGCTTCCCATATACTTATCTAATAATGTTTCAGGCTGATACAGTAAAGTTTGCGGAAGAGCGGGCGAGCACCTGCTCTCCCGGCGCGCGCACAGGCCAGTATCCTGTGCGTGCGATACAGTAAAACAAAATATTTAAATTAGGGCCCGCAGTAAAAAGAGGCGCTAGGGACACTAGCGCATCCCTAGTGCCTCTTTTTGGACAGGAGCGGCGGCTGTCAGCGGGTTTGACAGCCGACGCTCAATTTTGCTGGCGTCGGTTCTCAAACCCGCTGACAGCCACGGGTTCGGAAACCGGACACCGGCAAAATTGAGCGTCCGGTTTTCAACCCGCGAGCAGCGGGCTGATTTTAAATTTTTTTTTTAAAATTTTTAACTTTTTTTTAACTTTTGGGACTTCCGACTTAATATCGCCATGATATTAAGTCGGAGGGTGCACAGAAAAGCAGTTTTTACTGCTTTTCTGTGCACTTTCCCAGTGCTGGCAGAAATTAACGCCTACCTTTGGGTAGGCGCTAATTTCTTAAAGTAAAATGTGCGGCTTGGCGGCACATTTTACTTACTGTATTGTGCGGGAATGACTAATAGGGCCATCAACATGCATTTGCATGTTGCGGGCGCTATTAGTCTCGGGGGGGGGGGGGGGGGGGGTTGGACGCTCGTTTTCGATGCGCTATTACCCCTTACTGAATAAGGGGTAAAGCTAGCGCATCGAAAACGCGCGTCCAAATGCAGGTTAACAGTGTGCTCCACCGGAGCGCACTGTACTGTATTGGCCTGAAAGAGATAAGGAAGTTGGAGGGTCTTGCTCACCAGTTTCTGTGACAGGGTATGTAGCCCCGAAGAGCTTTTTCAATATTACCAAAAGCCTGAGATAGGGAAGGCTTGGGATTTACTGACTTTAAGATATATAATAAGGCCTGCCTCTTCGGCATGTGGGAGATTGGCTCATGGGAACCAGTTTTTATACCCCCCTTTTACTAGAACAGAAACTATTCTGCACTCTATAGTTAAGGTATAGTTTGTATACTATGCCAAATTCACTTCTCATTCATTTGCAGAGTAGTACATTGGTTCTCCCACTTATGAATGTATGGAAGTGGTTGTGTATTAAATTACACTTAAGTTACACTTTATCATATTACTTACTTTTTCAAGGGAATAAAAATTTCCCTCCAGGATTTTGTTCCCATGTGTTCATATATTGGGGACGTAAGGGTATTCAATTTATATACCACCTCCTGGGAGAGAACAGTCAGGTTGTTTCTTTCCAATATTTATAACAACATTTCCATGTTACCCCCACACTAAACAGTACACTTCCAGCCTACCTTTTAGTGAGGGGGTAACTTTAGACTAGAAGCACCCAGGATCGCTGAGAAGAGCGATCCTAGCACACAGATTTGGGAGGTAATGGGTGGGTGGGAGGGTATCAGTCAGGGATAGGGAAGGGGCTATGAGTGGGGGGGGGGGGATCAGAGGAGGGATAGTTAAAATATTTTTAGTGAGGAGGGAGGGGGAGGGGATAGGGGGAGGCCAAGGTTGGTGGTGATTGTCAGATGAAAGTTATAAACTGTCCCAGTTTTAAAGGTTTGGTCCAGCTTGTGGATACAGCCAAGGGGAGAGGGGACACATATATGCGGTGGTAGGAATATGGGCATCAGCCAGGAGGCCCGCAACCTTTTTTTTTCTAAGATGCTCTACTTATCCGAATATATTTGAAGATATCTGGGTAAGTAGCGAGTTATCCAACCATTCGAGGCCGGATAACTTTAGGCCTAGCTGGCCATATTCAATCATTGGTCAGTTAGATTTGAAGTTATCTGGCTATATGTAGCCAGATAACTTTAAACAAGTATAACTCTAGCCAGATAATTTGCGCTCTAACCAGCCTACTGAATATTGGCCTCAGAATATCAGAATGTCTCTGTATCACTCCATGGTGCGACCTCATCTTGAGTATAGTATACGGTTCAGGTCAACACATCTCCAAAAAGATATAGCAGAATTAGAAAAGGTACAGAGAAGGGCAACCAAAATAATAAAGCGGATGGAAAGATTCACTTATGAGGAAAGGCTAAAGAGAATAGGACTCTTCAGCCTGGAGAAGAGATTAAAAACATGAGAACATAAGAATATGCCATACTGGGTCAAACCAAGGGTCCATCAAGCCCAGCATCCTGTTTCTAACAGTGGCCAATCCAGGCCATAAGAACCTGGCAAGTACCCAAAAACTAAGTCTAATCCATGTTACTGTTGCTAGTAATAGCAGTGGCTATTTTCCAAGTCAACTTAATTAATAGCAGGTAATGGACTTCTCCTCCAAGAACTTATCCAATCCTTTTTTAAACACAGCTATACTAACTGCACTAACCACATCCTCTGGCAACAAATTCCAGAGTTTAATTGTGTGTTGAGTGAAGAAGAACTTTCTCCGATTAGTTTTAAATGAGCCACATGCTAACTTCATGGCATGCCCCCTAGTCTTTCTATTATCTGAAAGAGTAAATAATCGATTCACATCTACCCGTTCTAGACCTCTCATACTTTTAAACACCTCTATTATATCCCCCCTCAGCCATCTCTTCTCCAAGCTGAAAAGTCCTAACCTCTTTAGTCTTTCCTCATAGGAAATGTTCCATTTTGGTTGCCCTTCTCTGTACCTTCTCCATTGCAATTACATTGTTGAGGGGAGATATGATAGATATGATAGAGGTCTATAAAATAGTGAGTGGAGTAAAATGAGTAAATTTTAATCGGTTGTTTACTCTTCCACAGAGTACAAAGACTAGGGGACACACAATGAAGTTACTAGGTGATAACATTTAAAACTAATAAGAGAACATATTTTTTTATTCAATGCATAATTAAGCTCTAGAATTTGTTGCCAGAGGATGTGGTAAAAGCTGTTAGGGTAGCTGCATCTAAAATAGGGATGTGCATTTGTTTGCAATGAAATAGGAAATATAGACGATATTTCCTATTTTGTTGCATTTCTGGGGGCTGACGAAACGATAGGAAAACCCACGAAGTTTTGTGTGGTTTTCTTATTGTTTTTGGGGGGGGGGGGGGGGGAGAAAGGGCACATTAAAAAAAATACCCAAACCCACCCCAACCTTTCAAATGTAATTAATTGCAACCCTCCACCCTCCTGATCCCCCAAGACTTGCTCAACCCCCGCCCCCCCAAGACTTGCTGAAAGTTCCTGGTGGTCCAGCGGGGTCCCGGGATCAATCTCCCCCTCTCAGGCTGTTCACTGCCACTAATCAAAATGGCGCTGGTGGCTCTTTGCTCTTACCATGTGACAGGGGCTACCGGTGCCATTGGTTGGCCCCTGTCACATGGTAGGAGCAATGGATGCCCCGTGCCATTTTTTAAGATGGTGTGGGGCATCCATTGCTCCGTCCATTGCTCCTACCATGTGACAGAGGCAAGCCAATGGCACCAATAACCCCTGTCACATGGTAAGGGCAAAGGGCCATCGGCGCCATTTTGATTACTGGCAGCCGACGACCCGAGAGCAGGAGATCACTCCTGGGACCCCCGCTGGACCACCAGGGACTTTCGGCAAGTTTTGGGGGGTCAGAAGGGTGGGGGGGGGGTTATAATTAATTAAATTTGATGGGTTGGGGTGGGTTTGGGTTTTTCGTTTCGGGGCAGCCGAAAAAAATCGGCCAGAACTGCAGGAAAACGAAATTTCCCGCAGCGGGCCGATAACGAAGACCGAACCAAAAGGTTCAGCCGAATCACATCTCTAATTTAAAAAAGGTTTGGACGAGTTCCTAGAAGAAAATTCCATAAACCATTATTAAGGTGGAATTGCAGAAATCCACTTCTTGTTCCTGGGATAAGCAGCCTGAAATCTTATTTATTCCTTGGGTTCCTGCCAAGTACATATGACCTGGATTGTCCACTGTTGGAAACAGGATACTGGGCTTGATGGACATTTGGTCTGACCCAATATGGCAAATATTATGTGCTTATGTACTTATGTTTATTCTAATGAAGATGTATCTTTTACCTAGAAAGAACCTCTGAAAAAGTTGTGTCATCACAGAGGAATGGATTCATATCCATTTCCAGAGAGCAGGAATTAAGGCAGGGCTTCCCAAACCTGTCCTGGAGACCCCACAGACAGTTGGGTTTTCAGGATATCCACAACAAACATACATGAGATAAATTTGCATATCATGGAGATTCAGTATATGCACATTTATCTCATGTATATTCATTGTGGATATTCTGAAAACCTGACTGGTTGGGAGCCCCCAGGACAGCTTTGGAAAGCCCAGAATTAAGGTATCTTTCAAGGTGTCTTACACGTGAGAGGAAAGTGCCAGCCTAGTACTGCCAGAAGGAGATTTAGGAGACTGGAGAAGACTTCAGAAGAGGTATGAAAATTTGGTCTTTCCATTCCGTTAAGTAATTGGGATTACCAATTTGATCATTGCACAATGGGAAGAATCTGATATACACTTGGAAAATTGGGAGAAGGCATACACCTTCTTCAATTGGATTTATTGAAAAGGTAAGGGAGTTAAATCATTAAAGTATTGACTATTATACATTTTAAAGACTTTTACTGGAGGCGTAAAGTAATACATTTATTAATTTAAATCTGTAAATCAATTGGATTTAAATTAAAGAGCCGTAAAGAAATTTTCATCCATTTTATCAACTATAAGTAATGTTAAGTTGGAAACCACTTTGCTTCTAGTGTGATTTTTGCTGCTATAGACTATTGGAAATTATCAGTGCGATTTAATTGTTTAACAACACACATGGGCCTTGATCCTAAGTTTCCCCCCACAGGGAACCCTAGAGCCTTAGCTTGATTAAACACCTTGGAGAATTTTGCAAATAGGGTCTGTACTTTTATTGTGTGCCTTTGGATCCATTATCTGGATTTTTCACCCAGGAGTTACACAGAAACAGGCCTTCCAGGCATTCCTGAACCTTCTCCTTTTCAAATAAAGGACTGGCCCTCCTGGGACTACTCCCTTGAGCCCCCACTCTCTGAAACAGTAAGTATCCCCTATTCTTCAGGGTCCTCCTTGAAACAGGCAAGGGGCTACCTTCAGATGCTGCAGCGTAGGGAAAATTTAGCCTCAATTCTGGATCAGGATTCTCCAGTGTGGGGTAGCAAAATCTGCTACTGTGAAGGGGATTCCACTCGGTCTCTCAATACAGTCCACATACAATGAGTGTTGTTTCAAAACAAAAATGTTATTTAATGAAGACAAAAATAGGAAGTTTCAATAAAACAAAAAAAGAAAACAGTTTGTCGAGATTTAACAATGTACAAACATACAAAAAGTTATTTCTCAGGCTTGATTGCATAAGGATGCAGGAAAGCTGGGGCTTCCTCTTGTTCTAAAAGCCCTCTGTCTTCCTTTGGAACCCAGTTGGAAACAAAGAAATACTTGGCTGGGGCAGTAGATTCTTGAATAAATCTTCTGTATCCGATGTCTGGGATAGTAATTTTCCTGAAGCAATGACTGCATGGCGAGTTCCTCCCGAATTCCGCTCCAACAATCTCTAAAGGGAAAGGAAGGCCAACTACCCCTTCCTCCTCTAGGAGCTTGCAAAGCCTCAGCACTTTCCCTAGCAACTCTGGATAACCATTCCCCTAGTGACTCATGGATTTACAGAATGATGTACCCTGTAGGGGGTGGACCCTAAGTATCACTCAAAAACAACTACACATCCATGGATCATCCCAATAGTTGGAAATTTCACCAATAGAGCACACAAAATGAGGCCTAGTCAGCGTTACAAGTACACGACCCTTCTGGTCCTCTCATCCCCACCTGAACTGCCTAAACAGATATGGGTCCTCCAAACCCCACTCAGCCCTCAAAAAAGAAGTCAGCATTTTTATCAACAGGAAAGAGCCAGTTTCCCTCCTGCCAGAGGCAGTGCAAACATCAGAATGGGCTAACACTCTGACCCGAATGCCAAAGCATGTGTTAAAGTCCAATGTACCAGTCATGTTACCTTGCCAGTTTTTTGTTTTTTTTAAATGTGGCTTAGTACATAGACCTCAAAATGACTTGTATATACATGATGTAAGTAATATGATCTGAAATAAACATTATAGTATTATGCTGCATATCTTTTAGGTCTTGTGAAGAAGAAACATAGAAACATAGAAACATAGAAATGACGGCAGAAGAAGACCAAATGGCCCATCCAGTCTGCCCAGCAAGCTTCCCTCATTTCTTCTCTCATACTTATCTGTTTCTCTTAGCTCTTGGTTCTAATTCCCTTCCACCCCCGCCATTAATGTAGAGAGCGGTGATGGAGCTGCATCCAAGTGAAATATCTAGCTTGATTAGTTAGAGGTAGTAGGGGTAGTAACCGCCGCAATAAGCAAGCTACACCCATGCTTATTTGTTTTTACCCAGATTATGTTATACAGCCCTTATTGGTTGTTTATCTTCTCCCCTGCCGTTGAAGCAGGGAGCTATGCTGGATATGCGTGAGGTATCAGTTTTTTTCTTCTCCCCTGCCGTTGAAGCAGAGAGCTATGCTGGATATGCATCGAAAGTGAAGTATCAGGCAGATTTGGTTTGGGGTAGTAACCGCCGTAACAAGCCAGCTACTCCCCGCTTTGTGAGTGTGAATCCTTTTTTCTTCTCCCCTGCCGTTGAAGTTATGCTGGATATGCGTGAAGTATCAGTTTTTCTTTTCCCCTGCCGTTGAAGCAGAGAGCTATGCTGGAAATTCGTGATGTATCAGTCTTTCTCCCATGCCGTTGAAGCAGAGAGCCATGCTGGATATGCGTCGAGAGTGAAGTATCAGGTACATTTGGTTTGGGGTAGTAACCGCCGTAACAAGAAGTGAATGCATGTGCTTTTTAATATGGTGATTGAAACAAAAGAATATACTAAGTAAGCAATATAGCCAATGTTAGCACTGTACTTTCTGAATAAAATCGGTGTCAACGTCTTTGCATACTCATGAAAGAGACAGTTATTCACATTCAAGTCTATTATTTTAAGACTCTGCTTAGTTCAGTTTACCCATCTGCTCATTCATTTCTCCTTCTTGTTTTAAGGTTAAGTTCCAAATAGAAAACAAAAACATGGCAGAGCTCATGGCTCTTTTCCATTTATTGTAACCAGTGTTCTTTGTGGTAGTGTTTGTGAAAAGTAACAGAAGAGACTATCAGAGTATTTTCATCCATTAAAATCTGTCCGTCATCTATAAATAGAGATTTACTAGTAGCCCTTTTTAAGGAAGGATATTAATTTGGTTGCATGGTGAAAGTTATGTTAATGTGCCAGCAGGATTTTCTGGCGTTACCATGGCAACCTTTTTTTTTGTGTCTATATTGATGTCAGTAGAGCTTGTTGAGTTGGCACATGATACTGGCTGCTTTTGTGTATAAGGTTTTCATATACAACGGAACATTGTATGTCACACTATTCCATGGCATCCAGTAGGTGTGCTACAGAGTCAACTACTGAAAGCCCGAAGTAAGAAAGGAGCATGGTAAAATTAATTCAGCACACAGTTTTTTAACCTGTGTGAAAAAAAAATGTAACTCCCAATACAGCAAGCAAATGGTATGCTAATGCACTGGGAGTTAAAAAGAGCGCAAACTGAAATTAAAATGTGCGCTCTACCTTTTGCCTAGGTTGAGCATAAATTTTAACTCTGACAGGAAAAAAAGAGTCTCTCAGACTCATGATTTATGCTCACAAAAACAAGCATTTTTGAGCACATAGAAGTCTTTTATGCATAGAAAATGGACTTTGTGCACACAAAGTATGTTTTCTGGGCATAACATATGATTTATGTGCTCAAAAATGCTTCTAGTGAGGAAAATATTTGAGTTCATTTTAAAACAAGAGTGTGTGCACCCATAGAAGTGCATTTCAGCAAGCAAGTGGCTTGAATTTTAAATCCTGCGTGCACTTGCCTGCATGATTTAAAATTCACCTACTGCACATAAGTATGCTCCTAATTTTAAGAGGTTACTCAAGCAAACCTACTTTGCGTAGTTTCCATAGGAATTTACCAGCTTTAACCCATGTATGCAAGTGGATTTTAAAACATGCTCATGCAAGGGACATTCCCAGTTTTTCCAATTAGACCACAAGTTTGCCCAGTCAGTGGTGATGTAATCCAGACCCCTCTGGTTCTTCATGCTGCAAGCCCCCAAGTCGACCCAGACCCCTCACTTTTGTGTAAGCCCAAAATCATGAGATCTGCAGGCTTGCTTCTCATCAGAAGCAGCAGTAAAGTGATGTGTTTAACAAGCTGCCACGTGCTGTATCTTCCAGTTTTAAAATACAGAGTTACACATGTAACAGTTGGCCCCGCCCTGGAACACTCATGCCCTGCTCCAACTCCTCCCATTTTCTGCCCCTTTTGTATTACTCACGCATGCATATATACTCATATAACTTCTGGCTTTTAAAATACACATTGCTCATACTTGGCCCACATACTTGCATATATGGGCTTTTGAGCGCGAGCAAAGCTTTTAAAATTTGGTCCATTATTTGTGAGCATAAAATACCAACTGCAGGTACTGGTACCAAAATTCCAACTTCCAAAAGATACAAAAAACAACTTTCAGAAACAGAGCAAACAACAAAAGAGACAGAGATATTTGAAATTGTATTTCCATGTCCTTGTAACATTCTGGCAGAGGTAAATGTGAAATTTTGCTAAATTAAATCATGAAACATAGAAATATAGAAATGACAGCAGAAAAAGTCTAATCGGCCCATCCAGTCTGCCCAGCAAGCTCCCACATTTATTTTCCCATACTTATCTGTTTCATCAACCTGTTTCAGGGCCCTTGTTGGTAACTGATTCAAATTTCCTGCCCTCCCCTGTCATTGATGCAAAGAGTAATGTAGGAGTTGCATCAAAGGTGAGCATAAGGCTTAATGGTTAAGGGTAGTAACCGCCGCATGAAGCAAGTTACCCCGATGTTTATTTACCCCGACTGCACAGATCAATGCCTTGTTGGATGTAGTCTGAATGTAAATCCTGTTTTCCACATTTCTGCCTACCGTTGAAGTAGAAAGCAACGCCGTATATGCATTCAAAGTGATGAATCAGGCTTAATTGGTTTATGGTAGTAACCACCGTAATAAGCAAGCTACCCCCACGCTTATTTGTTTAACCAGATTGTGAAGTTCAGTCCTTGTTGGTAGTTATCTGAATGCAAATCCTCTTTTCCACATTTCCCCTTGCCGTTGAAGCAGAGAGCAATGTTGGAGTTGCATTAACCGTGTGAAGGCTTATTGAGTAAGGGTAGTAATCTCCAGGTACTAGCCTCCACTCCAGAATCCACCCCCATGGCTCTTCTCTTCATTCCCATCGTCTAGCCTTTGTGGATCCACAGTGTTTATCCCATGCCCCCTTGAAATCCTTTACAGTTTTAGTCTTCACCACTTCCTCCGGAAGGGCATTCCAGGCATCCACCACCCTCTCCGTGAAGAAATACTTCCTGACATTGGTTCTGAGGCTTCCTCCCTGGAGCTTCAAATCATGGCCCCTAGTTCTGCTGATTTTTTTTTCCAGCGTAAAAGGTTTGTTGTTGACCATAGATCATTATAACCTTTCAAGTATTTGAAAGTCTGTATCATATCACCCCTGCTCCTCCTCTCCTCCAGGGTATACATATTTAGGTTCTTCAATCTCTCCTCATAAGTAATTTTATGTAGACCATCCACCTTTTTGGTCACCCTTCTCTGGACCGCCTCCATCCTGTCTTTGCCCTTTGGAGATGCAGTCTCCAGAACTGAACATAGTACTCCAGGTGAGGCTTCACCAAGGCCCTGCACAAGGGGATCATCACTTCCTTTCTCTTACTAGATATTCCTCTCTCTATACAGCCCAGCATTCTTCTGGCTTTAGCTATCGCCTTGTCACATTGTTTCTCCAACTTTGTATCATTTGACACTATCACCCCAAGATCTCTCTCCTGCTCCATGCACATCAACCCTTCACCCCCCATCAAATACAGTTCTTTCAGATTTCCACACCCCATATGCATGACTCTGCACTTCTTGGCATTGAATCTCAGCTGCCATATCTTCAATCACTCTTCTAGCTTCCTTAAATCCTGTCTCATTCTCTCCACTCTTACTGGCATGTCCACTCTGTTGCAGATCTTAGTGTCATCCACAAAAAGACAAACCTTACCTTCTACCCCATTTGCAATGTCGCTCACAAAGATATTGAACAGGACCAGTCCCAACACTGATCCTTGCGGCACTCCGCTTAATACCGCTCTCTCTTCAGAGTAAGTTCCATTTACCATCACACATTGTCTTCTGTCCGTCAACCAGTTTGCAATCCAGGCCACCACCTCGGCAGTCACTCCTAAGCTTCTCATTTTATTCACAAGCCTCCTGTGCTGCACCATAAAGGTTCCCAAAGGGAGGAACACAAAGAATAATATCTGGTAAAACTGAGGGAGACAAAAAAGTAATCAAGATGACAAAAATTCAAGCGGAAGAAAAGATAGCCAAAGAGGTAAAGCGAGATGAGAAAACATTTTTTCAGATACATTAGAGAAAGGAGAAAAGTTCAAAGTGGTATGGTGAAATTGAAAGGTGAAAACGATCAATGTGTGGAAAGAGACGAAGAAATGTCAGAAATATTAAACAAATACTTCAGTTCGGTGTTCACTAAAGAGGACCCACGCAAATTGCTTCTGCTCCAGAGGAGCAGCAACTTACAAAATTAAAAAAAAAGGTAAGGTAGGTTAGATTTAGGGGGCGGTGAGAGAGGGGAATGGGAAGGAAGGTTAGGCAGGGAGTTAGGGAACTGGAAGAGTCCTAATCTCATAGCCGTGCGTACATTTATAAAATTAGACCCCCCTGTGCACACTGCCTGATGTGCGCGTAAATACTTATGCGCACTGGTGCTGTTAGGATCTTGGACCCTTGGGCCAGCTGAGACAACAGCTGTAATGCTGTGGAATCCCACAGTGGGCATCGCAGCCGGGAGGTGGCGCTGCGGAGAGACTTCGAAGAGGGCTTCACCATTGGAAGCCCGAGGTCCCCCCCAGGAGGAGCCCGTAGGGACCTGGGCCTCTTGGTCTTAGGTGGATCCTATGCAACCAAGGATCAGAAGAGTAGTCTGCCAAGGTAATCCGATGATGAGATGGCGCCCAGGAGGTCAGGAGAGATTTCACCCTTGGAAGCCTGCAGTCTCCCCGGGAGGAACCCGTGAGGACCCGAGCCGCTGGGGCTTAGGAGGAACAAGTACCTGCGGCAGCAGAGGGAGATGAAGCCAAAGTCCAGGAACAAGCCAAGGTCAGAGCCAGAAGTCAGATATCGGATGCCAAAACCAGGGATGGAAGCTGAAACCGGAGTCGAAGTACGAAGCAAGGTCAGGAGCCAGGAGTCAGACGTCAGACGTCAGGAACAAGCAGGAACCGGGAAGCAGGAAGCACAACTAGCTACTCCGAAGAGTGAACCTTGTTGCAAGGCACTGGCTGGCTGTGGCTGCCGGGTTTAAATAACCCGGCAGCGTCTGACGTCAGCAGGGGACTGTCCTCCTGTTTCCCGTGCTGGCCCCTTTAAATCAGAAGCCCCGGCATGCGTGCGCGCCTAGGGGGCAGGGCCAGCCGCGGTTCGTCGTCAGCGTCTCCCTCGCCGGGAGAAGGTCGCAGTAGGCCGCGTTTCAGGCCTGGGTGGCTGAGAAGGAGCTCCCGCGGCCAGACCGGGCCGCATGGTGAGTGGAGGTCCTGGGGCCCGGCCCGGGACCGCAACAGGTGCACACCAGGGTCCTCTGCCTCATAACTTTACTTCTGCTATGGATGACGTGTAAGTGTTAAACAAATTTAGGCAAATCAGTGGGGTTTCAAGGATTGGGGCTAACAGGGGAGAAGGGAGGCTGTTAAACTAGGGGGGGTTTGGAAGTCCTATCCCTTAACTGGGCAAACTGGGAACGAACTGGGAAAATGGTGAATGGTGTGGCGTGCGTCCCTTGTAAAATTTCCCTTCTTACAAAGTAGATACGGGATTTGTAAGCACGTGCATACATCCATTTAAAATTGAGAACATAAGAATATAAGAAAATGCCATACTGGGTCAGATCCAGGGTCCATCAAGCCCAGCATCCTGTTTCCAACAGTGGCCAATCCAGGCCATAAGAACCTGGCAAGTACCCAAAAACTAAGTGTATTCCATGTAACCATTGCTTATGGCAGTGGCTATTCTCTAAGTGAACTTAATAGCAGGTAATGGACTTCTCCTCCAAGAACTTATCCAATCCTTTTTTAAACACAGCTATACTAACTGCACTAACCACATCCTCTGGCAACATATTCCAGAGTTTAATTGTGCATTGAGTGTTGCGATCCCCCCTGCTGCTGCGCTACAGGAGGTCTCTTACCTTCCTCCAGAGGCCGCTCTGAAGCCAGGGCCTCGCCTGCGCATCATCCAGGACTTGCTCCAGGGCCTGAGAGGCCTAGCTGCTCCTGAGGCATGCCGGTGGCTTGCAGCCTCAGTGTTTGGACTTCCTGTTGGGCGACGCCCTTCCCTAGGGGCTGGCCCGCATCTCTCTACCCTAGTTATAGGACCAGCGGTGGGCGGTCCTGGCAAGCTCCTCCCAGGGAGTTGCCTTCTACCTCCAGTATTTAAGGACTTTCTGTTCACTGTGTCTTTGCCTTTGGATTGGGTTACACAGTTGCCTGTGGCCTCTCCCGAGCCAGGTCCTCCGTGACTCCGACTCCTGCTTGTCGTCAGCCTGCCTTGACGCCGGTCCGTGACTCCGACTCCTGCTTGTCGTCAGCCTGCCTTGACTCCGGTCCGTGACTCCGACTCCTGCTTGTCTTCAGCCTGCCTTGACTCCGGTCCGTGACTCCGACTCCTGCTTGTCTTCAGCCTGCCTTGACTCCGGTCCGTGTCTCCGACTCCTGCTTGTCTTCAGCCTGCCTTGACTCCGGTCCGTGACTCCGACTCCTGCTTGTCTTCGGCCTTCGGATTGTGCATTACAGTTGTCTGTAACCTTGCCGATCCAGGTCCTCCTTGTTTCCTGATGTCTGCCTAGACGTGTTTCCTGATGTCTGCCTTGACGTGTGCCTGTTGTCTGCTCCTGTTCCTGCCAGCCGAAAGGGCTTCGGATGTGAGTATCCCAGCATCGGAGTTCCTGTTCGCCTGGGTCTTCCCCGCGCCCTCCTTCTCAGCGTGGTCCGCGACCAACCTTCCTAGGCTGTGTAGGGCGCGTCTGGGACAGGGTGGTCCGCGACTCAGTCCCACGGGTGGGCTGAGTAGGGCGCCCTGATGGACAGTGCAATGTTCCCGTCCAGCCTTGTCTTCAGTGTCTGCTTCAGCCCTTGCCCGGATGTCTTCCTGTCTCTGCCTTGACCTGGTTCCTGAGCCTTCTGTCCTGTTGGGCCCTGGAGTGGCCAACAGGAGGGATTCGTCCCACGGGCTCTTGTGCTTCTGCCAGCCGAGGGGGCTTCGGATGTGAGTATCCCAGCATCGGAGTTCCTGCTCGCCTGGACCTTTCCTGTGTCTCGCTTCAGCCCTTGTCCTGATGTCTCCGTCTCGCCTCAGCCTGCTTCCGCCCCGTCTGATGTCTTCTGCTAAGGACTCTGTCTGCCCTCGCCTCTGTCCGGCCTGCTGCCCATTGCCGTTCCCTGCGGCAGGTCCGAAAGGGCCGGGAACAGTCGGAGGACCGTTCATTAGTCAACTTCCCCGTGTTGGCTACCATGGGCATGCAGGTCCGGCTGAGGGTCGGACTCCCTGCTTCTGTTCCTGCCTGCCTGGCTCACCATGCCTGCTCAGCTCACCTCCCACGGTGTGGCCTTGGGCTCCTCCTGGGGTCCTGCCGTGGCCCAAGGGCTCACCACCCGCCCGAGACGACCGCGCCCGCGCGCGCTCGTAACATTGAGTAAAAAAGAATTTTCTCCGATTAGTTTTAAATGTGCCCCATGCTAACTTCATGGAGTGCACATGTATGAGCATCCAGGCAATATCATAACATGCGCGCATATTAATGTTTAATGTAAACCGGTATGATTTACATCGGATGTAAGAATGTCGGTATATAAAAATTAAAAATAAATAAATAATATACACGCATATGTTATAAAATGGATGTGTCTCTAGGTTCGGGCCAATGAACATCCGCCTATGTAAAAGTTACCATCTTTATGTTTCATGCACACATATACATGCATAAAAAGGGGCAGTGTAGGGGTGTTCCAGGGCTAATTTAAAAGACACTTATGCGTGTACATTTGCCAGTGCTTACTCCTGCTAATTATCTTGCATAATTAATATCAGACTTGTTTATTGAGTTTGACTGACCAGGTGAGAGGTCTGGGTGAACTGGGGGAAGTTTAGGCTGAAGAACGAGGAGGGTCTTAATGACCCAGAGAAGGTCGGGGTGACCTGGTGGAGTAATTGGTGAATTGGTAATTACAGTTATAAATGCAGGTTTTAAAATTTATTGACTTACTCATAAATTGGGTTTTACACAAGTCCTACTTTATTTTCATGCATAAAATATACATAGGTATATTTTTAAATTAGGTAGGAAAAATATGCATGTTCAACACATTGAAATACGTTCTGTGCATTGCAGGTATTTACGTGTAAGCATTCATACACGCATTTGTTGCAGGGTAGAGACCTGTGTATTGTATAATATGTGTGTATATAATACACAAGGGTTATAAAACGTTATCATAGATCTATGCACAGTTATGTACTTGCGTATATGCCATTGGGCATAGTTGTTAGAAAGTTACCCTCAATGAGCATACTCCGCTCATGAAAATATTTCTGTGTATACTTTTAAACACCAGTTCACCAACACCAACACCTCCACCACTTCACCCCGACCTCTACCAGCAGACCTTCCAGCATTTCACTCTGACCCCCACCACTTAACCCAGACCTCCTACCCAAAAATTGCAGACAAAAGAAAAGTGCAATTTCAGGTCCATGACTCAATTAGCCTGCATACAAGTTCAGAAATCTATGCACGTATACCATTTACAAAATAATAACTTCTGAACCCTGCCCTGATATTCCCCAAACCTTCCCCTTTTTTCCCTTTAGCATTTACACATGATACTGCTGGTAGCCGATAATTCAAGCTTTTGCAAAATACCACTCGTGTGTGTTATATGTTTCTTATGAGCGTAACTAGCAGTATTATGTAATGTTGTAAATTGCTTTGGTCTTCCCAAAGAAAGATAGTAGAGAAATATAAAATGGAAAGAAAAGACTTTTACTTTGTCATTTGTTCATGCCAAAATAACTATTTATTTAATTTTTACATTTAAAAGCTGATAAATAGGTTCACAGAATACGGTGAACAGACATGTTACCAAATTGTCTCATATTCATCAGCTAGCTCCATGTGTTTCAGTGAAGGCTGATTCTATCCTGTTTTTTTTCCCCCCTTTATATGCAGTGGTTTATGGCTCTATTTTTCTTTGAGAAATCAAGACTGCAAGTCTGTGTAGACTGTACATAAAGCTAGGATTGAATCATTCTCTCGTAAAACAATGGAACCAGTACATAATGCTACCCGTGGAGGAAGTGAAACCCACATTTTGGGTCTGCTCCAACATTTTTTAGCCTGTCTCAGTGCAGTCCTAGGGACCATTAATTTCCAAAGAGATTAAGATAGGATTACATGTTTATATGTATTATCTTTAAAGGGCAATGGCATAATACTAAGAATAAAATATAACTTAGGGATTATCACTATTTTTATTTCACTGTCATTATGTCTCTTGCCAGCTCCACTAGGCTTTCACTATTCCTACTAAGATTTTCTTCTAAATTGCAACCAAACCAAAACTTTAGATATTTCATTACTACAGTATTCCATACAAATGGATATGTTAATAAATCTTCCTTAACTGTATGATAATTAAAGGTCAATGCCACAGATTTCATTCAATTAAACAATTTAAATTGTTAAGAAATATTCTAACTTTGGGTGAACTGAATGCCGAAGTTTCCTCACAAACAGAAGAAAGAACCACAGTTCTGTCTCATACAATATCCATCTTCCCACTCCCCCCAAGAATATTTTTACTATATCCATCCCATACCACTATTACCCCAAATCTGAACAGACAGCAAGTTTAGTTAGAGGAATCTTGATTATACACCAAACTCCATTTATATGTTTAGACATTACAAGCATGTTTAAGATCCTAATCCTAAACAATTTCATACCCCCAGTTTATCCAGCTATACCAACCAATAAATTACATAATCTACAATTATCCAATCCAGTAATATTGAATATAACACAACCCCATTTCTCAAATTTTCCATACAAAAATATAACCAGCCAACCATGAGCAGAAAAAAAGTTATAGCAATCACTGTGTCAATTCCCTGAGAGATCTATCAACTGACACATGTGCATACCAGTTATATCACACACAAACCACCAACATTAAATAAAGAGCTGCACACATTAAGATATTTGGAACCCTGCCTCCTCACCTTTCGAAGAAAACTTAAGATGTGGCTTTTCCACCAAGCCTTCCCCTAACCCAAAATATCTCGCCAGTCTCAGATCAAGGAACTGAATGTTTGCTAATCTTATAACCTATCTTATATGATTTATATGTAGTTAATTCTTCTCTTCCTAGCTACTATATCTCCCAAGTTCAGTCCCCCTGTTATATTGTAACTTTGCTTGTTTCGGCCTTCTTGTTTGGTTACTCTGGTTTTCCCCTAGTTCCATGTAAACCGGCCTGATATGAATCCCATTCATGAAGTCTGGTATATAAATATTTTTAAATAAATAAATAAAATTTGGACATACCAACTTTGTTATTAACTCATCTATTTTGATCCCAAATGACTCAGGTTATAGTATTAAAACTTATGCCCCACCCTGAACTTTGGAGGACGTGGTTATAAGTTCTTTTAAATAAATAAATAAATAAATAAACAAACAAACCACAGTAAAACCAGAGCAGAAGGCACTTCTTTAAATAGTCCACACAACAAACATTCACACTCCATCTCTGTAAACCGTTGTGAAGGCACGTCTGATGTAACGGTATATAAATAACAATAAACTAAACTAAACAAAACTATACAAGTGGTCCAAGCATGTGAGATTGGGAAAAGAACACTCTTAACACATACAGTTTTAGCCAGAACTCTTCATAATATTACACAGCAATAAAGTTTATAGACCATAGTTAGTAGCCAAAAATTAACAGTACCTCAGGAATTACATATTCAGAACTTAGCAAAATCCAGTACTTTTAATGTTCTTGTCTAACATCTGAATTCTTCCTAATCAGCACCAAAACAGTTCAAGGCCATTCAGTTTCAGCAGTCCATGAATCTTTCCTCATTTAACCTCCATTTCAGATCCCATAATTCATCAATGAAAGCTTGTAGTGCCATTGCATCTTCAAAATTTCTAGTAGAACTGTTCACAGGATAGTTCAAATCATATTGAGCATTCAAGACTTTCAATTGGCCATGCAATGCCAAAATCTCAACCGTTGCTGTATTAAGATTAATGAGTATGAAAATTGCTCTTCCCTCATGTCTCAATGGTGCTTTTGTAAAATTTCTAATGCTTGTGGATACCTCAAGATTCGTATAACAAATGGTCTTGGAAACTTAGTTTCTTGAAATTGAAATGATGATGATCTATGGATCTATTCAAATTTCAAATAGATGATCAAATTTCAAATCTAGGAGTTTAGTCAGAAACATTTTGCAGAAACCCAATTGGATTTGAGTCTTTAGCATGCTTGGGAATTCCCAGACTCATAAGTCATCTCTTCAGCTTCTGTTTTTCAAATCCTCCAAGTTCTTCTCTAGTATCCCAATCTTCTTTACCTGATATTGCAAGCCAGAAATCTTCTCAGAATTTGCTGCCATTTACTGTTCCATCTCCTCTTTCTCATGGATGAAAATTATTCCTTTAGTTCTATCATTGTTTCTGAATTCTTCTTAATCAAGTGTTTAAATTGTAAAAGCTCATTCATAATGGGCTGTGACAAAATGTGAGTTATTGTCCAATGTCATTTTAGCTGGGTATGGAGGATCCTGCTTTATTCTTTTTACTGCTTGTTGCAGCATAGAAATCGATTCTATCTTAGTCGATTTAGATGCTGCCATATTCCCATGTACGACAAAGTCAAATGGGGTAAAAAGCAAGGGCAATAAGAAGTGAGAAATTTTATATTGATTATAAAGTCTTACAGCACCATCATCAACCCACTAATTCTCAGGGATTTCCCACCAGTCATCTAGTTCAGTATTGCAGTGAGGTCCACAGTTACAGAGACATATCCAGCCTCCTCTTGTATTCTTTGCTGAAGATTGGAAGCATCTCCCATAGAAGCCAACTTGGATTGATTGGGTCTAGGAAGAAAAGAGCCAAGTAAAAGCCCTGGGCTCTCACCATGATCCTCTCCAGTTTCATTAAGGGGGTATCAACATGCCATTTACCTCTTGCTCCCCCTCCTCTTTTCCAAACTATAGAACAAGTTCAAGGCCCTGCAGCATTCCAACAAGCATCTCCTGTAGCAAATTGATCCATGACCTGACATAGACACCCCCCCCCCCCCCCCCATCTTCATCACTCGTTGAGAGTGCAAAGTGTGCTTCTCCTTGAGGTCAATATTCAAAGTGTGTTCAGAACTATTTAGCAGGATAAGTAGGACTTATGCTGCTAAGTAGTTGGGATGTGTAGGGAAAAAAATTTGTTTTCGCTTTTCGGTTCATTTTTGAGAGGTTTTTTACCCACAAATTTCAGTTTGTGGATTGCTTGATTTGTTTCATTTGTGTGAAAAAAAGGAATCAAGCAATTAAAAAAAAAAAAAAAAGGCCAAAAAATGAAAACAAGCCCTTCCTCCCACCCTCTTGGAAAAACACTGGGACCAGGATCCCCTCAGTCCCCACTTACCCAGTCCAGTGGGGATCTATCATCTCAAACTAGGCCGAAGCCTCGAAATTGTGTAGGTTCGATGTCTTGGCCTAGGTTAGTATCTGGACACAGGCCCGACGCTGTAGCCTGGCCAGGAGACTGGGTCCCGACGCCAGGGCCTTGGCCCAGACCCAGGCCTGACGCTGTGACCCGACCCCAGCAGAAGCTGTCATTTTTCTTGCAATTGTTGAAGAAAGAAGACGTTGCCCGAAGTGGAGCTTCTAGGCTTGGCTCTAAGGCCTAGGCCTGACCCAGGGCCTAAGCCCAAGTGTCATAATCCAGCCTAATGGCTGAGGCCCCAGTGTTGGGCCTGGTTCAGGGCCTAGGCCCAGGCATCAGGACCTAGCATCTGGGTCAGGTCACAGCATCGGGCCTGGGTCCAGACCCCGGCCTAGACCATGGCCCTAGTGTCGGGACCCGCTCTCTGGATCAGGTTGTGGTGTCAGGCCTGGGTCCAGGCCCAAGCCTAGGCTGAGGCCCCAGCATCGGGACCCAGTCTTAGAGACTGGTGATGGCGTCATGCCTGGGTCTGTTCCTATGTACCGGCATTGAAACCCAGCCTTCATCAGATACCCGATGGATCAGGAAGGTTTTTGTTTTTATTATTTTAATTTTTGGAGGTCTTGTCTGAGGTCCTGGCATTGGCCCATGCTTCTGCCGAGATCCCAGTGTCATGCTCGGGCCTAGGCCACAGCCTTTGCTTTCGGCCTTGACCTATACCCTAGGTCAGTGATGGTGAACTCCAGTCCTCGAGAGCCACAAATAGGCCAGGTTTTCAGGATATCCACAATGAATATGCATGAGATAGAATAGTGGCAGTGCATGCAAATCTTTCTCATGCATATTCAATGTAGATATCCTGAAAACCTGACCTGTTTGTGGCACTCAAGGACTAGAGTTCACCATCACTGCTCTAGCTGATGCTTTGGCTTAAGGCTGAGGCACTGGCGTCATGCTCAGGCATAGGCTGTAGCCCCTACTTTGGGCCATGACCTATGCCCTAGGTGAGGCCCTGGCTTCGGGCCTAGACCTAGGCCAAAATCAGTTTAAAATAAAATGAATTAGCCTTATTCATTGTGTTTTGCAGTTTTGTTTTCAACGATTGCTGATTCTTACTAAGTAGTGGCTGCTTAATATGCACCCACAGTTAGCGACCACCACTTAGCCATATAAGTCCCTTATGGCCTGGATTGGCCACTGTTGGAAACAGGATGCTGGGCTTGATGGACCCTTGGTCTGACCCAGTATGGCATGTTCTTATGTTCTTATACAGCTAAAAGGTTAGCTGCATAAGTTGTGGGTGGGCAGTGGGTGGATTGGGGTGGAGTGAGTTAGCCTTACAACGTATGCGATTAACTGACAATATTTGGACTTAGCTGCATAAGTTGTACAGCTAAGCTAGACGTGTCATAGAGCATGTCTATCCATAGCCAGTTAGACTTGTCTGGCTAAGCACTCAGTCATACACATATATTCAGCAACATAGCCGTGCTGCTGAATATACATCATAACTTATCTGGATATGTTCTAACTGGCTAAGTTACTTAACTAGCCAGTTTTGAATATTGACCCCCTTGCACTTAAGGATTCAGGGAGACAGGCCTCAGGTTCGAACAATTCACCTGAAAGCTGCTCAACCTCTCAGTACCTCTCCCCATTAATTTTTCTGGTATATCCCTGACAGAGTGCCTTGAGGCAGACAGACTTTCCCCAATTCCCACCATTAACAGACTGAGGAGAAGTTAGCTTTGCGTCACTGCCACCAGTCCCCACTCCTCAAAGATAGAGCTATTTAAGTGCAGAAATTAAATAAATGTCCCATCAATGGGTTATTTGTCTTACTTCACATTTGTATTTAATCTGGGTCATACATAGGGAACTCTCTCTTCTTCACTCTTTGCAGGTGTCCTTAGTATGACTCTCTGGGAGCAGCTCACCCCCTTTTTCTTGTCTGCAGGGCAAAGGTCCCAGCTGGGAAGGGAACCTATTGAGGGGAGTCCCCTAAATCCCGAAAACATTCTCGCACATGTGGTCCAACAGAGTCCCAGATGTTCCCAGCTTGTGTCCTGCATTCCTTGGGGTGGAGATCCAGTTGGGGTCCCCAGTTTGATCATGAAATTATTCTCCTCTGGAGTCTTTCTGTAGTTTGACCTCTTGGGGAAAAGTTTTCTTTCTGGATACCAGTGGGGCTTTTATAACCCAGCCAAACAGTGAAGAGGGGTGGTACAAAAAACCTCCTCACTAAAGTCCTTTTCACTCTCAGGAAGGGATAGCCCCTACCAGGCAAAGGGTGTGCTGGAATTGGGCAGTCTCCTAACAAAAACAACGCAGGAGCTAAAACCAGCTCCTCTCTCTATAAAACCCAAACTAAACTGACCACACTCACTAAGGCCCTGATATCCCCTTCTGGACAAGGACTGAACCATTGCAGGCATCCTCAGGGGAAGGGGGCCAAGGGTTCCCCACATGTAGAAAATGTATACAGTGCAAATGTGTTTGTTGTTAGAGGACAAACAGCGAGGGGAACTGGATAACAGCACACATTTTTAGACATACAGGAAGTGAGCGGCACTGGGGGCAGGGATTAGGGGTGTGTGAAGGAGTGTATGTTAGACCCTCTTTAAAAGCCTGGAGTCTGGCATTTGGCCTGGTCCACCTTAAGCTACAGACAGGAAGGGAGTTCCGCTATGAGGGTGTTCTCCTTAGAAGGAGATAAGAAGTTAGCTCCAGGGAAGAGAAGGAAGCCTAGGGAAGACTGCTGATCTGTGAGAGATGCTGTTGTCTTTATTTTGTGAAGATAAGTAGAGCTGCTTCTGTTTTGTTTTCTTGTTATTAATAGAGAAGTTTATGAGAGAACAACCAGAATCCAGTCTGAATCTGTTATCTGGCTGGCTCAAGACTATTCACAGTGTCACAGAGGGGGTAGGAAAGTATGCATGGGGATTTCGATGTACATACTTTAATTGTATAACCTGCTTCAAAGCAGGTACAAAGTACCTGAGGGACAGATTTAGCAAGAGAAACGTCACCTTCAGCCCCATGAGTACTTTGTCATCTGGCGCGCATAATTTAACCTATCAAACTATGTTATTACATCGATACACATGAGTTTACCTGCATAAAAGCTTTTGATTATTGGCCGCGAGCTGAGATACGCTGCAATTTTATATCATGTGCAGACGTACGCGCGTATCATTTAAAATGCCCCTGCCACACGTATGTGTGCTCGTAATCTTAAGAGACGGCTGAAGTAAATATCCCATGTGTATTTCCACTAGGGCTTAAGCAGCTTTTATGCGTGTATGCAGACGGATTTTAAAACATGCTTGGGCGAGAGAAGAAACAGTTTTTCCAATTAGTCCACCTGTTTGTCAGGCTGATATTTTCGGTCTTCAAGACCCCCTCTGGTTCTTCATCCTGTAAGCCCTCCACTCGAGCCTGAACCCTCACGCTGTGCTGCAAGTCTTAAAACTGGAGATCCCCAGACTTGCTCCTTATCAGGACCAGCAGTAAAGTTATGCGGATACCACGCCAACGTGTGCCATGATCAGCTTTTGCAAAATTCGGAGTTACGTACGTAAGTCTTGGGCCCGCCCCGGAACGCCTATTCCCCGCCCATTCCCCGCCTCCTAATTCTTGATGTGTGCACAGGTATGTTTGTGTGCACTTCACGGCTTCTTAAAATGTGCATTGCTCGCGCATGGCCCGCATACATGCATATGTGACCGTTTTTGCATGAGCAACCCTTTTAAAATCTACCTCTTAGTGAGTAAGAAAGTAATTGTGAAAGAAAGGAAAAAGTGGTAAACATTGGTGTCAGGGAAATGGGGAAAGTTTTTCAAAGAATAATGTAGTGTTAGATTAAGTCAAATTATTTTAAAATAACAAGTGCTAGGAAAAGTAGCACAGGCCCGTTTAAAGTTCACTGAAACATTAAGCAATATTAAGAGATAGGAGAAGGTGGTTATATTTTTAGGGGTGTTATGTGATAGGGTAAAAGAAGAGGGTTTGGTTGAACTAGGTTTACTATTTTTCACATAGCACAACATTTTTTAAATAGAGTCAATGTTGCTCCCATACAGATGAACGGGACTTATATGACTGTGTCGGCACTCCAGCCTGGACTTCTAGTTTGAAGCAGAGGTACCTCGGCGTGGAGGAGTAGCCTAGTGGGTAATGTAGCGGGTTAGGAACTATATAAGTGAGAGTTCCTTGTAACCTTGGACAAGTCACTTTACTCTCCATTACCTCAGGTACAAACTTACCTCTAAATTCATCAAAATGCTATAAATATAGCAGAAATAGTATGGTTAGGCTAATTTCCTATCTTCCACAACAGCAATTTCTGCAAAGTGCAATACAGTATCACAGCACATGTTGATTTATGCATGGTGTTCTATTTGGTTTATGTATATATCAGCTGCCTCTTTGCATGTAATAGGGAGAATAGGACTCTCTATATGTCTAGCACTACAGATGGGCACATTCAACTCACGGTGGGTTTGGGGGATGGTGTTACAATCACAGTCAGAGGAATTAACTACAAATTTGAATACTGAAGAATTTCTATCATTTGAATCAATGTAAGGTATAACAAAAGGAGTTGATTTGTACAATGCAGTCTTTCTCTCTCTTTCTCTTCCGCAAAAAAAAAAAGGTGTAGTTATTTTGATGTTAAATCCTACATTACTGTGCTTTAATCTACCGCATTCCATGGTAGAAGACCACAATTTGAATTAACTCCTCCCACTTTTATAACAAATTGAAAATTTGCATGCTAATTTGCATTGTAATATTTATCGCATGTGTTAGACCCATTTAAAGCGTGTTCGGGCCCTAATGTATTTTGATGAATGACCCTGTTAGATGGTGAGCTCTCTGTGGACAGATAAATATCTAATGTAATCTGCTTTGAAGTACCTGAAAAAGTGGAATATAAATAAAAAAAAGTATATATGCTTAGGTCAGAGGCCTGCCAGGGATATGCAGGGAAAAAATGTGTTTAATTTTCAGAAGGATTTTTTTCGGTTTGTGAAATGTTAGATTTGTTTCATTTGTATTAAAAAAGAATCAAATATTAAAAAAAACAAAAAAACAAAACGGGGCTTCAGCCTATGCTAGAACCTGGACCTAGTCCTGACATGGTGGCCCAGCCCAGAAGCCAGGGCCACAAGTCAGGGCCTCAGCCTGGACCCAGGCCCAATACAAGAGCCTGGCTCGGAGGCTGGGTCCCGACACCTGGGCCTCTGCCTAGGCAGGAGCCCGGTCCCAGGTCCGATGCCACAGCCTAGCCCCCAGGCTAGGCTGAAACCTAGGCACCAGGATCCAACCTCTGGACCAGCCCCGGTGTCAGGACTTGGCCTCCGGACTGGGTTGTGGCATGGGGCCTGGGTCTGGCCCCGGCCTAGGACGAGGCCCAGGCATCGGGCCTGGGTTTTGGTCCTGGCTTAAGCCCAGGCATTGGGAGCCAGCTTCTGTGCCTGGCCATGGCATTGGGCCCTGGTCCAGGTTTAGGCCTAGGCCTAGGTCCAGGCGTCAGGACCCAGCTTCCAGGTCAGGTTACAGTGTCAGGCTTGGGTCTGGGCTCTGGCCTAGGCTGAGGCTCAGGCATCAGACCCCAGCCTCCAGGCCTGGCTGCAGCATTGGGCCTTGGTCTGGGTTCTGGCCTAGGCCAAGGCCTAGGCATCAAGACCCAGCTTAGCTGCTTCCATGAATACCCGGCAGATAAAGTAAGTTTGTTTAAGGGGGGGGGGGGGGGGGCTTGGCTGAGGCCCCAGCTTCAACTCTGCTTTGGGCCTTGGTCTTTGTCCTAGGCAAGGCCCTGGCTTCAGGTCTAGGTCTAGGCCTAGGCTGAGGTGCTGGCATCATGCTTGGGCATAGGCTGTGGCCCCTGCATTGTGTTCATCCTATGCCTTAGGCAATGCACTGATGCAGTCATTTAAAACAAATGCAACAAATAAGGTTCTTTTCATTTGGGAGCCCCCAATTTGTTTCGGGGCCTCTGAATGAAACAAATCTGCCTTATTCATCGCATTTTGCACATTTGTGTTAAACAAATACACATCCCTAGAGATGAGTAACATAGAAACATAGGCCCTGATAAGACAGAGGTCACCAACTCCCATCCTCAGGAGCCATAAGCAGGCCTGGTTAACAGAATATCCACAATGAATATGCATGAGATAGATTTGCATGTACTACCTTCATTGTATACTAATCTATCTCATGCATATTCATTGTGGATATCCTCAAAATCAGACTTGTTTGTGGCTCTTGAGAACTGGATTTGGCCACCTCTGTACTAATTTTTTTCCCCCCATTCTGTATCTATGGTAAAAAGAAAAAAAAAGGAAAACTAACAGTGTGTATCAGTCCCACTGAATATGACAGCAGATAAAGACCATAAGGCCCTGTTGCCCAAAAGTCACACGTGCATAAGTATTTGAGCTGGAAGATTTTTGTGGACATGTCTGTGAGAGGTGTGGAGGGAATTAACAACCCATCTATGATGGTTTCTCCTCCTGTGCATTCTGAATATCGTTTTACAGGCTGTGGCAAGTATTTTCTTTTCTTTGATAAATGCTTCGTGGATAGCAACATTTATAATAGTTGCTATTCATTTTTCTCCTCTACCATTCACCCTCAAGGCCAAAAAGATTTTGGGTGAGTCAAGCCTTTCATGAATAAGTATGTGATACTGGCCTAGGATCAAAGCTGCTTTAAGGGAGAATTGCTGACATTCCTGAAATAGCTCTGCATTCCTCCATTCACACTAAGTATGAGTCAAGTTCACTGACATATAGAGAACTCTCAATGAAACTTTCCATTCTATTGTTACTTTGACTCTCAGTTAGTTGTCCTGCCTGACCTCCTGCCAAAGCATAGGAAAACTGAGTTCTCAACTATTGTTCCCATCCTCACATGGATGTTAAAGGTCAAGATGAGACAAAGAGAGAGAGATAAACCATTAGAAATAAAAGAAGATCAGTTTGCATGATTAAAATACTAAGGTCATAGAAAGAGCATTAAAAAATAAAGAAGAGAGCTGAATAAAACTATGAGAACCCAGAAGAGATCAAGACTTAGAAGACTTTCAAAAAAGATATTGACACATGCCACATTTTTTTGTAGTACTATTTGACAGTGCTCACTTCAGCAAACTATAATTTTTATAACAGGAGGACATCAAAGGCTTATAATAAATCCTTGATTGTGTGACTGTATGAGGAAAGGCTAAAGAAGTTAGGGCTGTTCAGCTTGGAGAAGAGACAGCTGATAGGGGATATGATAGAGGTTTACAAAACCATGAAAACTTGAACAGGTTAATGTAAATCAGTTATTTACTCCCTCCGATAATAGAAGGACTAGAGGACACTCCATAAAGTTAGCAAGTAGCTCATTTAAAAGAAATTGAAGAAAATTCTTTTTCACTCAGTGCACAGTTAAGCTCTGGAATTCAATGCCAGAGGACATGGTTACAGCAGTTAGTGTAACTGGGTTTAAAAAAGGTTTGGATACCTTCCTAGAGGAAAAATCCATAAACTGTTATTAATTAATAAGCAATATTACCTTAAAATCTATTTGTTTGGGTTCTTGCCAGGTACTTGTGACTTGGATTGGCCACTGTTGGAAACAGGATGCTGGGCTTGATGGACCCTTGATCTGACCCAGTATGGCATGTTCTTATGTTCTTATGTTCTTATTATAATGAGAACAGTAGATGGAAGGGGCATAGCTTCAAGAAACATGTGAAAGGAAGTTACAAAATATAATTGAAAGGAATCTCTGTCCTTTCACAAAAGGAGAGAAAATAGAACAAAGAGAATCTGCTCCAAAGAGAACCATGACTGTACCCAAAGGGTTTTTTTCCCATTTTATTTCTGTATGTCTATGGAGAAAATACTTAGTACATATCTCCAAAGGCACATGTGTGGTGTCTCTGTTGTCACGAGTTCCCTATGTATAACTTGAACAGATAGTTTAACTTGGTCTTTACTTAACAGACAGAGGAGGCCACTTCTTCAACTCCAAACTTTACTAATTTTGGTAAAACAATTAACAGATTCTTACTGTGCATAAACTGAAGATAACAGCGACCAGCACAATCTGGGCCACTGAAATAAAGACAGGTAAAATGAGGATTATTTTGCACAGCTGGCCAGATTATCTGCTGTTGCACATGGACTGACCAGAGTTAACCAGAGCTGATTGAAAACATGAGGCAAACACTCCCAGGTATCCCTGATTCCCAGTCAAAGGTTAATTAACCCTTTAGAGTTAGATGAACTGAATACAGCAGGAGCTGAACATCAGTTGGCAGGATAACAGAAACAATGAAAGTATGCAGAATAAAAGAATGAGCCCAGCATTAGGAAACAAACAGAAAAGCTGCCATGAAAGCAGGACAATGGTGAATAAAAAGACACCGCTGTGGAGACAAGACAACCAGCTTGAACCAATAACCATGAACTCAAGCCAAAATACATAAAAATGGATAATCTTGGAAGTATGACCATAGGGTCACTAATTCTCTAAATTGTCCCTAAATTTTTTTTTATCCAGCTCAGGGTTTGTATTTTTTAGACCATCCCTCAGGCACCCTGCTCAGAGTTGTCAGGATTGGTCAGCAGTTTCCTATAAAAGATAGTGCAGCACATGGAGCAGAGTGGATTTCTTTGTTTCTTAGGATCATGTTGCAGTTTGGATGCTCCCTTACTTTTAGGCCCCATAGCCTGACAACAGGAGAAAGTGATATTTTTGCAGTTTGGTTGGAGATTTTGGAAAGTGAGGAAAAATGGTGTATTGTTGGGCTCCATAGTCTGTGCTAGGGATAAGAGATTCTGCCCTTGCCATCACCGTCACAGGTATGGAAGGGAATGTCTGGAGAAAGAAGGGAAGAATTGAGAGAACAGTTTGCGTTTTTTCAGACTTTTGAATTTTTTGAGATCCTGTGCCTACCTGAGAAGGATTTCCACCCTGCCTGGGAGGGTCTCTCCATCCAGCACAAAAAGGGATAGCAGTTACCAGCTAGAATTGTTGAAGAGAATTTTTATGTTCCTGAGAATTTGGGAGGAATTCTTTTGTCCACCAGTTCCTTCCCACTTTGAGAGTAAAGGTTTTTGACATTTTTTAAATTCTTTTTTGAAATTGCCACCTAAAGCCCATGTTTTCCATCAGAGAAAGGGATAGGAGGTTCCAGTTCTACTGGGAACCCATATTTCTACTTCCTAGGAATGTTAAGGTTGCCTAGTTCTTTCCATCCAAAGGGACACTGAATCAGCTATTCAAAAGAGAAAATGTACTTTGGACTGTTTATTTTTGTATGGAGATTTTCTGAAGAACTATTTTTGTGAATTGGACATTAAAGTACTTTTGACTGCTGTAAATTTTTGCTAAACACCCAGCCAAAGTATCTAGCATGTTTCTTCAGTGGCGAAGATACCCTCAAGCAAGGACATGCGAAGCATGAGTACAGTGGAGTTTGCAACCAAGCAGAGATTGTGTTACCTGGTCCTCACCCCAATGACCCTAAAGCCTTGGAGGTTTATCCTCCTCCCCAGTGGAAGAATCCCGGCACCCTGGTGGCCTATTGTGACTGTATTGATGTAAGTTGGAGCAGAGAGGAGAACTGGGAATAAGATTGGCCCCAGGGACTGTTGTTGTGCCCCTGCATTCTCGGAGGTTCCCAAAGAGGGGGTTACAGAAGAAAAAGTGAGGCTGCAGTTGACCTGGTGGTGGTGAAATAGAATTTGGGATATTATCTAGATTACTTTGGGAGTTCCTTGATCATTTTTGTTACTTTACTATTAAGGAAAACTCTTTGAATGCTATTATTGTAAACCACCTTGGGTACGTTCTTCTTACTGACGATGTCACAGTGATAAATGATGGTAAGGCTAAGGAGTTTCCAGTAATTTGTCACAGTGAGAACACCAGATGTTGTTGTTACCCAGAATATGTTTACATAAAGATAATTAATAGACATTTCTTTAAAAGAATGTAGTTTTATTTAAAAGAATGTAAAATGAGAGCATAAGCTGGCAAAAGAGTAGGTTAGCAACAACTGATAAAATTGTTCAATGAAGTTAAACAATTTTTAAGCATTAAGCTTAATTTTAAAGAAATTGCAATATGACTTTCACAACATATATTTATTTACTCAGATAACTTTCTTTCACCTTTTAGAATGTCCTGAATTCAGAAACTGGTTTCCATATAATATTTATCAGATAAGTATATTATTGCATTTTTAAAAACTGCTTTAACTGTAGTTTCTTTAAATTTTACTTTAAAATAATAGAATTGATACTTTATCTTTTGTTTCATTGTCTACAGGTTAAATTTAAAATCATTGAAGAATTAGACTCAGGTAAATATATCTACTTAATCTGTTGCTGTATGTTTGTTTCTTTTTGTCTTACTACCTCTTCTTCTCTACCCTGCATCTTTCTATACTTACCTTCACAATCTTTTCTTTCTTGCCTCTTATTTCGGTTTATTTATACTCAAATTATCTATGTGTTCTAAATTGTGTTAACTGTTTGAGGTTTCTTTAGTTAAAGAAATCTCTGTTTAAGTATTTCTGTAATATGCACATTGGTCACTAATCTCGATGGCTATTGGGTTAAATATACTGCAACTAGTGATCTACACTAGCTATCATGACTGAAAACTTTCTTTATGTAGAGAAGCTTCAGGTGCTAGCTTTTGATGCTTGATTGAGCTGCTGGCTAACGCTGATGTGTACTCTAACTCTTGAGATCATCATCTCCTCACAGGAATCTTCTTATTTTCTTCCTACTACTCTATCTTTGCATAAATCAATAAAAGAGATTATCTCCCTGACCCCAATAAATCTTTCATCCATCAGTGTAATTTGAATTCCCTAGTGTTGTCTTGATGACTTATTGCGTCAGCTATCTATTAAACAAAATGGTTAATTAGAATTACCCTGTTTTTAGTTTGCTGAGCTGAAAACTGATTCAATAGGAGACAAATGAGATATAAAATACTGAGAACTATAGAATGAGTAAATTAAGAGAGGAGCATTACCACATTCTCTCCACCCACATTCATATAATTGTTCTGTAATCTAGCTCACTTTGCTCTATTCCTTATAATAAATTAGACATCAAAGGATACTATGGGGATCCTCTCCTAGGACACGTTACCCAGATTACTGTGCCACTAACCTTATGCACCGTTCTCTTGCACATGGAGAAAATCAGCTTCTATGTTATTCCTAAAGCTGTTAATCCCATCATATTAGGCCTGCTGTGGCTCCAACATCAACCTCACTTTGATTGCTCTACCTTGGAGCTTGCCCACTGGGGGCATAAATGTACAGACTCCTACTGTGCGCGCACAAGTTATAAAATTGCATGTCCATGTGTGCACGCCGGGTAGCACGCACACATGGACGCGCACGCGTATCTCTTAAAATCTACCCCCCAGTGTCTCCTTGGAGTGACATTGTCTTGTGGACCCGGTATAGCTAAAAAAGAATGCACTAACATAGCATGCACACTTCTTCCTCATGTGTATGCTATCAACAGTAACTTTGAGAAGACAGTGTGTTTGCAATATCATCCAATATTTGAAAATAAGTGATTTTACAGCCAATGCTTTATTGGAATATTGCAACACACAAACAAGCCGTGCTTCTTCCTGTACACTTTGTTTGTCCATAAGAATCCACTACCTTTCTGCATGAACTCATCTCTTCTAGGCCCGTTTGATGACTGAATATGGTTAATCTCGTTGCAAGAGTCTCCTAGCCAAAATGAATGCCTGTGTGTGAAAATCATCCTTGGACGTGCAGATTCTATGAAGGCGCAAAAATTGTTCTGTGGGTAAATTATACTGAAGACTGTACGGATAGAAACTTCTAAAATGCAACTGTTATAATGTAGTAGTGTGTTCTGGCCTGCTGGTTTCCTAAACATTGAAAATTCAAATCCAGCTGTTTTATATGAGATCATATCAAGAAAATACGCCTCACTATAACTTACTGTAGATGTAAACTGTAAATTGATGTCTCATTCATTTAATCATGTTAAGAATTCATTCAGAATGCCCATATTATTTGACCATAACAGTAGGATGTAGAGAAACATAGTTTAAGTTAATTATGATGGACTATTTTTTTCATCATATTCAACACATGATTAAAGGAGGCAATTATCCATTGCGATTAAACTATCGCGAACAATATTGAATTTACACGTTACAAACAGAGACTCCTAAGGGTTTAAATGAAGAATTAGATTGGATAACGTTAGTCTGATGATGTCGTCTTGAGTTTCCATTGGTGGTTTTAAGTCATATGCTAGCATTTAAATACCTTGAAGGTTTATAAACAGTCATTCTACGGACCCAGAAGCAGCCCCCTTTAAGTGGGCGAAACTTGGCCAGAGTTGGGCAATTATTGGGAAACTTGTTTTCACTACAATAAGGAATCTTAAGGACTTTGGATCTATCTTCTTTTTGTTATCCCAACAATCATTCTGTTGCCAGAGATACATAGTAACGTGTTGAATTATTGGTGGTGGACAGTTCCCCTGATGAAGGATAGTCTTCTGAAACCTGGCTGAGTTGGGAGATTACAAGCTAAATATATGTTGAATAAATAAAAAAGATTGAGGAGCTTTCCTTAGCCTTTGTGACCAGTGTATGGGGGAAAGAAGATTGACATTGGTTGCATAGATAAATGAGATGTTAGTCAGACATTGGTATATGGCTTTATTACATTTTCAAGTCACAAATGTTCACAGTATATATACAAAAATGTTTTTAAAAAAAAATATAAATTTTTTGAATCTGCATTCGATAATGGTGGTTGGTGGTTAGTTAATGATTATAACACATGAAGTATTAGGCAAACAAGTTGGTGCCTTGACTGGTTAAAATACAAAACTACCTCTTTTTTATATTTCAATAATCAGAAAAATTCACAAAGCAGAGTTTCACCTCTTTTTGACCAACTGAATTTTTTGCCGGGTACAATTTTCCCAGACAAAATTTAGCTCAGTAAGGTTTGTCCTGCTAACTCTCCAAGGTGTCGATGTAATTAGCTGTGGTAGATCTGTTGCAGGTTTGTACATATGGTATTATGCATATTTTTCCACGCTAATCTTATACATGTATGTAATAACACAGTGAGTGCAGGGAAAACGTGTGCACAAACCTGCTCAAAAAGCTGCAGTTAGTTTAGCGCAAGTCCATACTAATGAGTCAATTGTCTATTCATGGGTAATGCAGAGACCAGCGCTGGTGTTAGCATGAGTTTTTTATAAGTGGGTATTTTAGTACCTCCAGCACCTGTCTAGAGGTGAAAAAATTAAGCAACCAGAATAAAGGTCAGAGAGGGAACAGGCACATGTCAGAAATGCTGAATGCTTTTGTAGCCTCTTCCAAATCTCTGCTGTATCTCCACCGCTTACTGATATCCGTCATTATTGCTCCCATGCATTGGTGACATATCATGAAGGGGTTAAAAAATAGTGCAGCCATCCATTGCTCCTACCATGTGATAGGGGCCGGCCAATGGCACTGATAGCCCTTGTCACATGATTAGGGCAAAGGGCCATTGGCTCCATTTTGATTAGTGGCAGCCGATGGCCCGAGAGCGGGAGATCGCTCCCGGGAACCCCGCTGGACCACCACGTACTTTAAGAAAGTTTTTTGGGGGTCGGGAAGGTGGGGGATTCTAAATAATTAGATTTAAAGGGTCGGGGTGGGTTTGGGGGATTTATTTCTTGTGCCCTTTCTCCCCCCCCCCCCCCAAAACGATAAGAAAACCACATGAAAATTTCATGGGGTTTTCCTATCGCTTTTGAGGACCCCCCTGATACTTGACGGATAAGAAAATATCATACAATATTTTCATCCGTCAGAAAAACGATTCACATCCCTAGAATATATCACATTGATAAGGTTCTAAAGGTAAAAGGGAGAGGAAAGAACAAACAGTGTTTTGTGAAATGGTGGGGTTGGCCTGAAAAATTTAACAGTTGGATAAAGGCATCAGAGATTCAAAACATTTGATTTGAAAAGGCCTTGTATCAAAAAAAAGAAAAATGAATGAAGGGGGATTTTACATAACATTGCCTAGTAATGCCTCTGTGAGGATATTTCCACAAAATACCGGTTCTAATTTCATGATACAATTAGCTAGGCCTTTGGACCCACAGGGTCCGTGGGAAGTGGGGCTGGTGGAAATAAAGTAGCCACACACAAGGGATAATGTTAAAGAAGATCTTAAGTACATTGCCAAAAGTCCAGCGGGGGTCCGGGAGCGACCACCAGGTACCTGTAAAAAGTTTTTTGGGGGGGTCGGGAGGGTGGGGAAAGCTAAGGGAGTAGTTTTAAAGGGTCGGGGTGGGTTTAGGGGTTATTTTTGTGTACCGTTTTTCCCGCCCTCCCCCAAAACGATAAGAGAACCCCCACGGTCAATATCATGGGGTTTTCCTATCGTTTTGGGGGAGCCCCCGATTTCTGACGATTTTGAAAATATCGGCCGATATTTTCAATCGTCCGAAGCCCGATTCACATCCCTAGCAACAACTGCTGCCCTTACAGAGCCCTCATAGAGCTGCTTCTCAGTTATGGTGAAGCACCTCTCAAAACACAGTTTACAAGTGGTCTGTTTTATAAAAATGCAGCTGGAAACCATGAGTTGAGAGAATTGGAGACTCGTAATGTCATTTTTACTGAAAGAGCTTATTTTACAGCAGCTAGCATAAAGTAGAGATACTGGGGCATTTACATAGTGATCTGTTTTTTCAAGAAAAGTTGCTCATAAATGGCATGGATGTGAAAATTAAACTAACGAGTAACAAAGGTACATCCTGTTTAATGATTGGTGATGCTGATGAGCAATGCAAACTCCTTAATTTAACTGCAGCCCCCATTGTAAGGAGAATGAAAGTGTCCCCAGAAGAGCTTTTGGGGCATGCAGAAGCTATTCTGAAAGCTAATGCCAAATATGCTATGGACTGCGTAGGACTGAAAGTCTTTAGCATACCTGCCTCAGCCCATGTGACTAACCAGGAAAACCTCTTTTTGGGTCAGTTACCCATTGATAAGACAAGCGAAGAGAGAATTTGAAATGAAGATTGCTGTGAGTTATACCTCTACAGGGAATGAAGGAACACCCAAGGACCCTTAAATCACAGAAAGGTTCGCCAGTTGGCTGTTTGTAAAGTGCCCCAAGGCCTATAGAGATATTGATAATTCACTCAAAGGTCTATACATGATAATCCACTCAAGAGAATTAGCATAATATGAGAGGCTGGGTGTAAATACAATAGATGTCCATCACGTGACAGAGGGGTCAGATACTTTTGAGGATTGTTGTGGGTTACTCCTTGGGGGGGGGGGGGGGGGTGGAGGGGAATAAAGGTATATCCATTGACCAGAAAGGTTCACCAGCCTGCAGATTGTAAGGTCTGAAAAGGTTTAATCAGAAATGGATTCTTCAAACAACGAGAGGCAGAAGGCAAAGTTTGTAAATAAAATATCACTTACTAAATGGCAGCAACAAAGAAAATTAGAACATAAGTAATTGTTTTGTTGTAGCTTTTATTTTTAGATATGATTTTAAAATTATTGTAAAAGAAAAAAAAATGTGGCTGTTTTTTATTATTAGACCAAGAAAATGTATCACAACCAGATACATCATTGAGCACAGACCAACAGCCAGTATATAGCGAGATACCTAAAGAAAAAATGAAAAGGCCACACAGCTTTTCTGAGAGCAAACCAAACAAAGGTAAGTAAACATTTTTACATCTATACAAGCAAACCTCCAAATAGTTCTCAGTGTAAATGAAAATGATATTGCCTTGTGTTTTTACATGTCAGACCAAGAACTGAATATGCCAACAAAATCTGAAGAACCACTTTACACAAAACCTAAAGATAAACACATAAGGGTAGATTTTAAAATGTGAGAACACGCGTGCTATCCAGTGTGCGCCCAAGGACGCGCCGATTTTATAACATGTTATAAAACATGTTATACATGTGCGCATGTTATAAAATATGTGGTCGCGTGCACATACACGCTGGATTTTATAATCCGCGTGTGTATGTGCAGGTGGCGCGCAGAAGGGGGAGTAAAATTTAGCAAATTTGTGTAGCGATGAGATCGGGGCTCCCCCAGTTTCCTCCCAGTAGGCTCCAATTTAGGAGCAGACTGGGAGGGAACTTTCCTACCTCTACCCTAACCTCCCTTCCCCTTCCCCTTTCCTCCTCACCCTCTAAACTCCCCCTTTTTTTTTTTTTTACCTTTTATTCAGCAAGTTACTTCAGGGCCCGACCTGAAGTAACTTGCACGCACCAGCAGCCGGCTGGTGCCCGAGGCTCAGGGACAGCAAGGAATGGCGCCCCCTAGACCACTCCTCCCCGCCTTTGGACCTTCTCCCCCACCCCCGGGACCGCCCCCTTCATAGAGGCCTGGCTCTTATGCTCGTAACAGGAGCTACACACACTGCTGAGGCTTCCGCATGCTGCACGCATTTTAGAAGTTGTTTTTTTACGCGCAGAGGGGGATTAAAATCAGCCCGATAGTAAATGTTTTTTTTCTGTTATAGTTTTATAAGCTTACAAAATTCTTCATGAATATTGTAAAAGCAATATAGCGTGTGACCTCATGTTATTTTTAATTTTTAGACCGAGAAAATATTACAAAACTGGATATATCGTTGAATACAGACCAACAGCCAGGATGTAGCAAAACCTCAAAAGAAAATACTAAAAGGCCAAACAGCTTTTCTGAGAGCAAATTTTTCATTTTATCAAAGTATCCCTTTTGAAAGTTTAGCACAAGAGCCGTGGATTTGCTTACTGTCCCCTTTCCAGTCATTAATTCAAATTTGATCATATTATGATCACTATTGCCAAGCGGCCCCACCAACGTTACCTCTCTCACCAAATCCTGTACTCCACTGAGAATTAGATCTAAAATTGTTCCCTCTTTCGTCGGTTCCTGAACCAATTGCTCCATAAAACTGTCATTTATTCCATCCAGGAACTTTATCTCTCTAGCATGTACCGATGTTACATTTACCCAGTCAATATTGGGGTAATTGAACTCTCCCATTATTACTGCACTACCAATTTGGTTAGCTTCCCTAATTTCTCTTAGCATTTCACTGTCTTTCTAACCATCTTGGCCAGGTGGATGGTAGTATACTCCTCTCACTATACTCTTCCCCAACACATAAGGGATTTCTACCCATAAAGATTCAATTGTGCATTTAGTCTCATGCAGGATATTTATCCTGTTGGACTCTATGCCATCCCGCCTCTGAGATGCTCCTCTCTGTCGCTGTAATATAATTTGTACCCCGGTATAGCACTGTCCAATTGGTTATTCTTCTTCCACCATGTCTCTGAGATTCTAATAAAGTCTATGTCATCATTCTCTGCTATACATTCTAATTCTCCCATCTTACTTCTTAGACTTCTGGCATTAGCATACAAACATTTCAAAGTGTGTTTTTGTTTGTATTTTCATTCTGTTTTTTAATTGATAGGAATAAATTGGAATTTTTTAGCTCAGGTGAGTTTTTAGTTGCAGGCACTTGGACTACTTTTCTTATTATTGGAACCTCACTGTTGGGATGCCCTAATTCTAATGCATCATTATTATCCTTTGAAGATGCCTCCCTCCGAACCATGCGCTGCTGAGCAACAGTTGGCTTTCCCCTTTGTTCTAGTTTAAAAGCTGCTCTATCTCTTTTTTAAAGGTTAGTGCCAGCAGTCTGGTTCCACCTTGGTTAAGGTGAAGCCCATCCCTTCGGAAAAGACTCCCCTCTTCCCCAAAAGATTCCCCAGTTCCTTACAAAACTGAATCCCTCTTCCTTGCACCATCATCTCATCCACGCATTGAGATTCCAGAGCTCTGCTTGCCTCTGGGGACCTGCCCGTGTTACAGGGAGCATTTCAGAGAATTCTACTTTGGAGGCTCTGGATTTCAGCTTTCTACCTATGAGCCTAAATTTAGCTTCCAGAACCTCCCTCCCACATTTTCCTATGTCATTGATGCCCACATGTACCACGACAGACAAAAAAATAAACACATCAGTTGTTTTATTATTCCTATATAGTTTTAAAAAATGACTGGTGCTTTCACCTAGAGATGATAGCATTTATATATTTCATCACTAATATCTCATCTGTAAGCCTAAGCATACTTAGTTTAGTTTTAGTTTTCGTTTAGTTTTTCTACAGGATTTAGAGCCCTTTTCACACTATATATAAGATAAATGACCTTATTCAGTCATCATTATTTACACTTAATACACCTCTTTTATATACTGCTAATACAATAAGATTCAAAACATGTTCTAGGCACAACTTGGTACAAATTGTCCTTAATTTTCCTGTATGTCAAAAGCATTCCACAGGAGACAATTGTAGTTTTTTTTCTATTTCACAACCAAAACAGTCATCCTGACGAATACCAGTCAAGCATTTTGTAAGAATGCTGTACATGTCCACATGTATGATTGATTTAAACGTGTTTTTCGAAAAAGACCATGTACCAGTGGGGCTTTGGCACCCCATCACTGGCTACCAGCTGAAATTGTGAGCATCTTCTGGTCTGAACATTTTTTTTATTGTATTTTTGATTACCTTCTGATTCTGATGGTTCCATGATGCTTGGAAAAAAGCAGCACAGACAGGAAAAGTTGATAACTGGTGTGTCCCCATATTCTTCTGACAAGGAAGATCCTTCATCTTTCTATACAACATGGTGTTAACATGAAATTAAAAACCTCTTCTAAACAAGTCCACTATTACAGCAATCTTCTAACCCCCAAAATGCTTAATCACAATGAAAGAATTTTTTCTTACATCTATCCCTTCAAGTTTTTCCAGCAAATAATCTGCTTCAGCAGCTAATGTGACTTGGTGCAGCTCCATATCTGTAGAATCTACCGTGTTATCATTGTCAAAGGCTAATTCCTGTGAATCAAAAAGCTTTTGTCCCAATGGGAGCTCCTCTGTCTCTGTCATTTCATCTGCGTTTCTTTTCCTGCTATCATTCACATGCGGCGTGTGCATTGGTGGGTCAATTTCTGTTTCAGCGTCAAGGTCCGTAAAAAAGAAGTGGCGTTTATGGTCTCTCTTTAGTTATGGCTGCTGCTTGCTTTCCATTTCCAACTGTTTAGGCATCTCATACAAATCCATTATATTATTTTCAGAAGCTCTAAGCTGAAGCTTTTCACAAGCTTTAGCTTAGTCTTTCTATATGTTCTCACATGACCTCTATCACGTGTTACTTATCACGTGTTTATTTCTATACGTGATAAGTAACAAGCTTGGGCATGCCTATGCAAACTAAGTTGCATGCAGCCATCATAGTAGTCCAACCTTCTGTGTCCTGGCAGATCTGTGTAAAGAATAAGCATCTTGGGCCTGGATTTATCAAAATGCGGTAAGTACCACATGCGATAGCAAAAGGAGTGTGTTTTATGCTAATATAGCATTTATCACAATTTGTGCTAATTACCTGTGTGAAGAGCTAAGTTAGTGCAAATTGTGATACCATTTTGCAATAAGTGCCAGACCTGTTGTTTTTCCTGCATTCAACCACTGGGGGACCATTGTTGAGAGAGAGAGAGAGAGAGAGAGAGAGAGACTGGCCATAATATCATGGCCCATAGGTAGGTATTTGTATCCCTATGGTACGCCCACCTAGTAAATCGAGGTGGGGTTTAGGTAAGAATGTAGGGGGTTAGGGGCCACTTTGACATTCTACGTGACACCTACAAACAGAACAGTGGTCTCTTGTGAAGATTTGATGGCCTTCGGAGTGAGGAAACTCACTCCAAGATGAGATTTGGGCAATGTTCTCTCAACCCTGCTTGATGTTACCCAGGTAGAGAGTCCATCAAGCACTTTTATGAACACGTCTCTGCTTCAATAAAAGTATTGAAAAAGATCAAGGCATCTATTCCTTTGTGTTTACCTATGGGGTGTGGAAATCCAAAAGAATTGTATTTGATGGGAGGTGAAAGGCTGATGTGTACAGAGCAGGAGAGAGACCTTGGGGTGATAGTGTCTAATGATCTAAAGTCGGCGAAACAATGTGACAAAGTGATAGCTAAAGCCAGAAGAATGCTGGGCTGCATAGAGAGAGGAATATCTAGTAAGAGAAAAGAAGTGATGATCCCCTTCTACAGGGCCTTGGTGAGGCCTCACCTGGAGTACTGTGTTCAGTTTTGGAGACTGTATCTCCAAAGGGACAGAGACAGGATGGAGGCGGTCCAGTGAAGGGCAACCAAAAAGGTGGATGCTCTTCATAAAATGACTTATGAGGAGAGATTGAATAACCTAAATATGTATATCCTGGAGGAGAGGAGAAGCAGGGGTGATATGATACTGACTTTCAGATACTTGAAAGGTTTTAATGATCCATGATCAGCAACAAACCTTTTACATTGGAAAAAAATCAGTAGAACTAGGGGTCACAATTTGAAACTCCAGGGAAGAAGACTCAGAACCAATGTCAGGAAGTATTTCTTCACGGAGAGGGTGGTGGATGCCTGGAATGCCCTTCCAGAGGAAGTGATGAAGACTAAAACTGTGAAGGATTTCAAAGGGGCATGAGATACTGTGGATCCAGAAAGGCTAGAGGATGGGAATGAAGATAAGTGCCATGGGGGTGGCTTACTGGAATGGAGGCTACTACCTGGTGATTACAATCCTTACTCAATAAGCCTTCGCATGGTTAATGCAACTCCAACATTGCTCTCTGCTTCAACGGCAAGGGGAAATGTGGAAAAGAGGATTTGCATTCAGACAACAACCAACAAGGACTGAACTTCACAATCTGGTTAAACAAATAAGTGTGGGGGTAGCTTGCTTATTGCAACTGTTACTACCCTAAATCAATTAAGCCTGATATATCATTTTGATTGCATATACAGCGTTGCTCTCTGTTTCAATGGCAGGGGGAAATGTGGAAAAGAGCATTTGCATTCAGACTCAACCAACAAGGACTGAACTTCACAATCTGGGTAAACAAATAAGCATGGGGGTAGCTTGCTTATTATGACGGTTACTACCATAAACCAATTAAGCCTGATACATCACTTTGAATGCATATATAGCGTTGCTCTCTGCTTCAACGGGGAAATGTAGAAAAGAGGATTTACATTTAGACAACGTCCAAAAAGGCATTGATCTGTGCAGTCTGGATAAGCAAGCATCGGGGTAACTTGCTTGATGCGGTGGTTACTACCCTCAACCATTAAGCCTTATGCTCACCTTATCTGCATCAATAACAGGGGATGGCAGGAAATTTGAATCAAACAGTTACCAACAAGGGCCCTGAACTTGGTGGTTGGTAAAACAGATACGTTTGGGAAAATAAATGTGGGAGCTTGCTGGGCAGACTGGATGGGCCGATTGGTCTTTTTCTGCCGCCATTTCTATGTTTCTATGTTTCTATATACTTCTGCCATAGATCAGGTGTTAAGATCAGGTGTTAAGTCCAGTTAGAAATTGTTAATCTATCCCTTTTTTTCTAACAGCCCTGTTCTACATTCCCTGTTGTAATGTAACTTTTCGCTTTCAGTGTTAACTGGTTTACCCCCTAGTTTATTGTAAACCAGTACGATAAGACTTGGTCTTGAGCATCGGTATATTAAAAAGAATTTAAATAAAATAAATAAATAAATAAAGTCTGAATAAAACAATTTCTAGCCACATATGAACTGCTTGAGGGTTCTGGGTTAACTGGGGGGAGTGCAGGCAGGATAATCAGGGGCTCTTGATGGCCTAGCTATAGACTGGACAAACTGGTAATTTCCTTGACGAATACATGTTCTAAAATTTCCTCACTTGTGCGTGCAAAAACCAATTTTTCCCTACTGTTTGCTACAGGCTTAAAATTAGGAGCACCACATGCACACCCTGGCTTATTTTATAACTTGCACGCAGGTTATAAAATATATATGGGTGCCTGCATGCTTGTTTTAAAGTTACTGTCTCTGCGCATAATTTGCTATTCTGGATGCATGTTCATATTTCCCTATTTACTTTCTTGCAGCTCTAATGATTTTATATATCTCTATCATATCTTCCCTAATTTATCTCGTTTCCCAGTTCAAGGGTTTTCAGTTTTTAGTCTTATTTCATGTAGCTGTTATATCTCCTAACCTCTTTTCCCAGTCTCTCACGCATACTTAAACAAATATTCATAAGGATAGAAAGCACCCTAAATGTAACAACAGAAGCTCAATTGAAAAATAGAAAGATGTATGGAAAAGAGGCAATCCCATGGCATTATGAGACGATTTTTGTTATAAATAACCCAAGAATGATGCTCTGTTCAACACATCTGCTGTCTTCAACAGCAATACAACATAACTTTGCTTCCACCATGGCTTTTTCCCTGCCTCGGGGTAGGAAGAAAGGAGGGGGGAAAAGGATCTCTCCAGCAGCTCTCCTAGCCTCATGATGGGGGTGTATATGTCTCCTTGGCAATAGCTATTTTTTTGTCCTGTAGTGACTCTTCTTGGATTCTGTGATAGGTGCTTGTTCTCAAATTGGAGCAGCCATCTTTTGCGGCCTGCTAGGCTCTGCCACTACAACAAGGTGGCAAATATTGGAGCAAAGAAAGTGGTCATCCATAGAGGTTCTCTTCTACTAATGATCCTATTGGTCAGTAGATCACTGCCTTCCAAGCACCATGCTCCCTTCTCCTCCCCCAGTTCAAACCAAGAATAGCTCAGTAAGAGCTAAATCAGGCGAGACAAAGAGAGAACTCTTTTGTGGATTGTGCCGGGCGAAAGCAGATTTGTGTTCCTTTTCCCTTTGAAGTTATTTTGGTTGGTGTGACCACTCTGCCGCACCTGCACACCAGCTACCACAGCCAACAGGGAAGAGAGGCTTTAATGATTTTGCTTGTTTAATTGCCAACTGAGTAATCTAAACATCTTTTGTCTGTAGTTTGCCTTAACCTTTTCTTTCCTTTCCTTGCAGCACAGCTTTAACAACTGGTTCTTCTGCCTTCTACATTCAGGGGAATCAGTCTGCATGACCGAGAAAAAGACAATCTTTCTTCAACTTACCAAACTACAATTGTCAACAGACAGTCTCAGTTGATTCCTCATGCCTTTCTGCTCCCTCTTCCTCTCTTGTTTTTGATATGAGCTTGTGAGTGCCAGAGCTGTGAGCCGCACCCAACAACCAGACAGGTGTTCTTAACTGTTTAGTTGCATAGAATTCAGACCTAATATAAAGAAGACCCCACACCTTAAGCCACCCGGAGGGTCTCATCTAACATGTGCATCTGAACCTAGTTGGTCCTGTCACCCCAGCCCAACACAGGGGTATTGAGGATGTGACTCTTGGGCCAGGTATCTTTATGTTTCTGTTTATTTTCCAATGAGAAGAACCACTTTATAAAGCCTGGCAATTTGGAATTGTATTATCACTTTAGCAGTAACATATCCTGGATATTCAATGTTGAATGATTGGCAAGGTTAGCTTCAGTGGCGTATCCAGAACTGATTCTTTTGGGTGGGCACAACTAAGGTAAACTTGGATGGGCTGTAGGCATGCAGGTCTGAGACCTACTAGTTGTTTCTTATTGATAAATAATGCCATATACTGCACCCTACAGTGGCTTTCTAAGTAATTTGCAACAGCCATTGTGCATCATGCATGAAACTTTAAAACATTTTACCTCAATTATTTCAAGCACTTACCATTAAAAACTCCTTATTCATCTGTATTAATTTATTTTATATTTATTGCAGTTTATAAATGCACAAGTATATAATGTAAAAAGCAAAGAAAACAAACATCCAATCATGTAATAAATAAAAAATCAATGTATTCTTTCATGAATCCTTTTTGCAGAAAGCCAGAAATCATCATAACTAGTATAAAATAGCATTAATCATCAGAACAGATGCAGAGCAGAACTAGGAAAATTCACATTACACCCAACATGAAAAACAATATTCAAATTCTGGTGTCACCTCAGCAAAAAATATCTCTCTAGTGCTAAACATTATGGGGTAGATTTTACAAATCTATGCGCGCGTACTTTTGTTCGCGAACCAGGCACGAACAAAAGTATGCGGGATTTTATAAGATACGTGCGTAGCCGCGCATATCTTATAAAATCCAGGGTCGGTGCACGCAAGGGGGTGCACATTTGTGCACCTTGCGCGCGCCGAGCCCTGCACATTTGTGCACCTTGCGCGCGCCGAGCCCTGCCCGTTCCCTCCGAGGCCTCTCTGAAAACAGAGCGGCCTCGGAGGGAACTTTCCATTCACCCCCCCACACCTTCCCCTCCCTTCCCCTACCTAACCCACCCCCTTGGCCCTATCTAAACCCCCTCCCTATCTTTATCTTAAAAGTTACTACTGCCTCCGGGCAGTAGTAACTTACGCGCGCTGGCGCAGCAGGCCCCGACACAGGCCACTGTGTCGGAGCACTCGGCCTTGCCCCTGAAACACCTCCGAGCCGGAAACACGCCCCTGGACATGCCCCAAAAACGCCGCGTCACTCCCGACACGCCCCCCCCAGGCAAGCCCCGGGACTTGCGCGCATCCCAGGGCTTGCGCGCGCCGCCGAGCCTATGCAAAATAGGCTCGGTGCGCGCAGTGGGGTTTTAAAAGGGTTACGCGCTTACCTTATGCGCGTAACCCTTTTAAAATCCGGCCCTTTGTGAAGTAACACAAACTCCTGCAAAAAAGAGATATCTAGAGCCTTGCCATACCATACAATCACAGCACTGATTCTCAGGACTCAAATAACAGTAACCTTATGAAAAAGCAGCAATACAAATACTATACCAAGCCTTAGAACATGCACAAGTATATCATGTAAAAAGCAAAGAAAATAATCATCCAATCAATCATGTAATAAATAAAAAATCAATGTATTCTTTCATGAATCCTTTTTGCAGAAAGCCAGAAATCATCATAACTAGTATAAAATAGCATTAATCATCAGAACAGATGCAGAGCAGAACTAGGAAAATTCACATTACACCCAACATGAAAAAAAATATTCAAATTCTGGTGACACCTCAGCAAAAAGTATCCTTCTAGTGCTAAACATTTTGTGAAGTAACATAAACTCCTGCAAAAAAGAGACATCTAGAGCCTTGCCATACCATACAATCACAGCACTGATTCTCAGGACTCAAATAACAGTAGCCTTATGAAAAAGCAGCAATACAAATACTATACCAAGCCTTAGAACATTAATATATCACCTACTGAAATAACAGAACAAGCTGGACTACTAAGAGAAAGTACACACTAGTAGAAAAATTGCTCTTCAGTCACACACAGGCAAAATAGAGGCCAACCCTTACCTAATATAGAAATAAGAGACTAAAAATTAGAAACAGAAACATGCAGACAAACTGAAATAGAAAGCCTAAGAAACTAGACTATGAACAGTGGAATATAGAAGAAAGAGCAAAATACAAAAGTATAAGAAATGCACATTCCCAAAGATGGCATATTCCAATTGCTAAAATCTCAAAATATTTTTTTTTTACCTTTGTTGTCTGATCTTTGTATTTTTCTAATCAGTTGGTTCCAGTCTCTTTTTTCCCACTTTTTCCTTGTTGGTCATTTCCTAATTCCTTTTTAGGGTCGCTCTTTTCATTCTGTTTCTTCTCCTACTGTCTTGTCTTCTTCCCTTCCTCCCTCATACACACACATACACACTCATAGAGGCTCATGCTTTCTCTCACAGACTCCCTCACACACACCAGATCTCACTCTCATATGCTATCCCCCCTCCCCAAGCTCTCACTCTCACTTTCTCTATACACACACACACCACATAAGCTCTCACTCTCACATTCTCTCCCATACACACACAAGCTCTCACAGTCATATACTCTTCTCCCCCCACACACACACACAAGCTCTCACTCTCACTTTCTCTATACACACACGCACCACATAAGCTCTCACTCTCACATTCTCTCCCATACACACACAAGCTCTCACAGTCATATACTCTTCTCCCCCCACACACACACACAAGCTCTAACTCTCACATTCTGTTGCTGACTGTGAGGTAGCCTGCGGACCCTTGGTCTGAGCTGGTGTTGTCACTTCCCAAGGGGAGTCCTCGGGTTACCAACGTCAGAAGGCGAGGCTGGAGGAGAGCAGGGGCCAGCTGGAGCTTCGCCACCAGGGGTGGATTGGCCTATCGGGGGATCTGGCATCCCCCGGTGGGCCGGTCGCACTAGTCACATGGTCTGCTGAGTAGGGCCGTGACAGAGCCACGCTCGGCAGAGCACGTGGTATCTCCTGGGCTGGCCTGGGCGGCGAATCCCGGGGCCGTTTTCATTGGAAATCCGCCACTGTTCGCCACTACCAGCCCTCGTTCCCAGCAGGTTGAGCCCTTCGGTCCGGGGCCAGCTGGTCTTAGATGGGCCCCTGTGGAGACGACTAGGTACAGCCAGGTGAAGCTGAGGGTCAGAAGGGCGGTGATAAGCAGGAAACGTAGAGTCCGGTCCGAAGGTCAGAGGCAGGCGGCAATCAGAGAACGTGGAGTCCAGTCCGAGGGTCAGAAGCCAGGGAGATCCGTCCAATGGGATAAGGCACAGGGAGTTGGAGAAGGAGCTGGAAGGATGGAGAGGTACCAGAGGGCTGGAGCAAGAATAAGAAGCTGGAGCGGGAAATAGGAACCAGGTCACAGGAGCAGGTACTTCAACGGTGGCACACAGGATCCCACGAGGAGTACGGCACAGGGAGACTCATTGTAAGCCATCGATGGGGAAGCTGGAAGGGCCTTAAATAGGCCAGGCCTGATGATGTCATCCCCAGAGCCAGCATCGGTTTCCCACCATTCGCCCTTTAAATCACGACGAGAACCGCGCGCACACACGTAGGGGAATCCCTGGTCCAAGCAGGAAACTGGTGGCGTCCAGTGCACCGGTGAAGCAGGAGAGGCCCCAGTGGTGAGGAAAGTAGACAGGGCTGGAGAGGAAGACCGGACCGCCACAGTCTGATGCCATGTCGGGGAAGCGTCAGAGGGTGAGAGAAGCTGGCCGCAGAGCTCTGCGGCTGGCAAATGCAACACATTCTTTACACACACCCAAACACACAAGCTCTCACTGTAATATGCCCATCCATATACACACACAAGCTCTCACTCTCACATGTTCTACCATACACATACATACACAAGCCCTCACTCTCACATGTTCTACCATACTAATACATACAAACTCTCACTTTAACATGCCCTATCATACACATACACACAAACACACAAACTCTCACTCTCACATGCTCTACCACAACAATAAGCTCTCGCTCTCTCACCCCTCCCTGGTTTCCATTCTCATACACACAGATACATATCCAGGCTCTCATTCTTATACACACAGCTGCACACCAAGCCTCCCATTCTCATCCACAGACAGATGCTCACTCAGGCCCCCATTCTCAACCACACACACCCAGATTCCCATTTTCACTCACATATACAAATTCCAGGCTCCCATTCTATTCCACACATACCCCCAGGCTCCCATTCTATTCCAGACACACCCCCAGGCTCCCATTTTCACCCACACATACCCAGGCTCCCATTCTCTCTCACACAGACACACACATCCCCAGCTCCCATTCTCACCCACATACACACATTAAAACTCCCATTCTCCCCCCCCCCCCCCCACACACACACACATGGGGCCTTTTCATTAGGCACAGCCAAACTCCTACTTCCCCCGCCATGGAGATGGGATCTCGTGATGGCATTGCAGCTCCAGCCCTCTTCTGATGTCAGACAGCCCTAGTTTGGTGGGCCTGAGCCCAAAGCGGGTGGGCCATGGCCCACCAGGTCCACCCAATGCCACGCCACTGGCTAACTCTGTGATCCACCTGCCTATTAGCATCCAAGAAAGCCTTTAGATTATCTATATGTTAACATCTGATTGTCTTAGTTAAAGTTATACGTTAAAGTTATCATTTGATTGTTTCTTGTATCTCGTTGTTTAAAATGTAAACCGGAGTGAAGGCCTTCCCCAATACTTCGGGATATAAAAAACCTATAAATAAATAAAATAAATCTAGAGGCATCACTTATTCTAAATAATGGCTTGCAAAGTCATCTAGAATAGCAGATTCATACTGGGTATGAAGTCACTATAGTGATTACAATCTCACTGGGAAAATGAGGGCACTGTATGTGTAAATAAATAGTTCTTTGATTAGTTGTATTAAAACGGGCCCTTCCACCTTGAAGTGTTCCTATCTTCCAATGCTGACCACATGCTATTTTTAATCAGACAGGCTGCTGCCATGTAGTAAACTGACCTATTAAGGAACAGGAAAGTGGTAATACCATAACCTGCACCCCATTCTCGGTGCAGTTCTGTATGCAATGATGAAATTGCTGGAGCTGTTTAAGTGTTTATAGCATTTCCTGGGCATTTTGATTAAGAATGAAAGTAGCACATCAATCTTGAAACAGGCATTTTTTTAATAACTTGGGGGAAAGTCTCTAAACCATCACAAACTGATTCCTTTTGGGTTCAAAGTTTTAAAATAGTCCAAGTTATTGGAGAATTGCATAAGCCAGAGATCTCCAAATCTGGTCCTTGAAGGCCTCAAACCAATCTGGTTTTTAGGATTTCCATAAGAAAATGGTAACTTTCAAAGAGGTACGTGGGCACACATTGACTCGTGTGTATCAGCACATGCCCAGGGAAGCATGTTATAAAATGCACTGGGCACGCACCCATGTATGTCTAAGCACGTAAATCCTGTTTCTACCGCATAAGTCAGGGTATTTTATAACAGGCGCATGTCCTCTCCCCCTTCCTCTCCCACCAGCATCTGCAATAAAGACCATTTCACCTGGTATCACACAGCTAACATAGGCATAATGCACAGAAAAAAGTGTAATTATTTCCAGCATTAAATCCCACAATAGTGTGTGCTACTTTATCACGCACCACGTTAACCACCCCTCATTTCCATTTACTCCACCCAAACTCCTCCCACTCAAATACTAATTTTAAATTTACATACACATTCCATGATGCTGTATTTATCATGTGCGTTACAGCATTATTGCAGGTGTTAGGGCCCTAACACACGTGGGAACACCCTAATACATTTTGATATATGACCCTGAAAAGTAGATACTTTACAACTCAGGCTTCTCTCAATGCTCTTTTACATCAATGAGCTAAGAAGAACGGTCTATATTATAAATTTAGATATTTTCAATTTGGTAATAAAATTTGGAAATAAAATGGGGGATATGCTTGCTAGAATTACAAAAATGTTGGGGGATCATAAGTACATATCTGTGCTGAAAACAACTTCTGGATTGCTGGTTAATTCAATGAGGATATAGTGAAAACGTTTATTACGCAGTATGAGAAATTATATTCCCAAACCCCATGTGATATGGCATTAGTAAAATTGTCTCTTTCTCATTTGGATTTGCCAAAGATCTCTGATTCTCAACTGGAATTTCAAAATGGTCTGTTGATGGTTGAAGAGGTTGGTGGAGTCATTTCACGGGTGATTCTTTTCAAAACCCCTGGGTCTGATGGGTTCACCAATGAATTATATAAATTGCTAGTGAGATGAATATCACCTACATTAGTTGCTTATTTATTTTGAGGATCTAATTTCTCAAGGACAGTTTACCTATGGTTCCAATAAAGCCCTTATTATAGTGTTTCCTAAGCCTGGCAAGGATCCTCTTCTTCCAACTTCCTTCAAACCTATTTCTCTGATCAATTGTGATGTTACATTTTTGGCAAAGGTCATGGCTAATAGATTGTCTTCAATTTTAGATTCCCAGGTTTGCTTTGTGATGGGGCCAACATTCGTTGTTAATGTTTACAAACTAATTGCTTCTATTGAACTATCCAATAATTGGAACTTGGGATCTTTATTATTCAGCTTTGATGCCAAAAAGCCTTCAACTGGGAATTCCTTTTTAAAATACTTAGGTGGTATGTGATTGGAGTTTATTTTTTGGAAGTTTTAAAAGTGCTATATTCCTTTCCGGTAGCCTCTGTCTTAATCAATGGTATACCATCTAGTGAATTTACTTTGTCAGGGCTTGAGACAGGGATGCCCTTTGGCCCTTCTGCTGAGAACTTTACATAATAATCTGGATATTCCTGGTATCCCTATTGGTCGATTTTCATTTAAAATGGCTGCTTTTGCTGATGATGTATTACTTCATATGCTCAATCTAAAAGATTCTTTAATAAGGGTTTTACATACGTTTAAAGAAAATAGGGATTTGTCAGGTTTAAGGGCCTTGCAAAGGTAGCACATGCCTGCGCTACCTAAATCGGGGTGGAGTTGGCCCCGGTGTCGCCCCGACTCCTCCTCTTCCGGGGCCGACTCCACCCCGACTCCGCGAAGACGCTGCGGACGGCGAAAAGGTAAGGGCCTTTTCGCGTCCTACTTCGCGCCCAATAACTACACCTTCTATGGTGGTGGTATTGGGTGCAAAACCGGCAGCGATCGCACCACGGTGGTGCGATCGCTGCCGGCTAGTGCAGGACCGCTCCCACCCCCCCCCCCCGCTTCGCCCCCCCCCCCCCGCCCCCCATTAGCACAATTTTCTAAAGTATCACAGGCCTGCAATACTTTAGAAAATGAGGCCATAAGTCTCAATCTAGATAAATCTGAAGCGATGCCCATTGGAACTTTTACACCAGATCAATGGGAGTGGGAATTTCCATTAAAATGGGCCATTAACTCCTTTAAATACTTAGGAGTTATGATTTATGCCTTAATAGGTGGAAAAATGTTTCCTCTCTTTTAAATGCCACTGAAAAAACATTACAGTCCTAGATTTCTTTCTCTTTGTCTCTTATAGGTAAAATTCAGTTGTTTAAAATGATTCTGCTTCCTCAATGTATATATCTCTTTTCTATTTTACCCATTTATTTTGACTGTAAAATTGAGAAACAGATGTTTATTCTCTGGCAGAAATTTTTGTGGCTTGGTAAGAAACCCCGCATTTCCATTCAGACTATGATGAAATCCTAGACCTTAGGTGGCTTAAGTTTGCCTAATTTGTTACAAAATAATAGAGCATTAAACAGAACATACATCAAGTTGGGGATTGGCTACTGTCTTCTCAATATTATACCCCTACCCCTATGGAGGCTGCAAGGATATCCCCCTTATCATTAAGGTTTGCTTTACATAGTTCCTTGGGTCAGCTCCCTGCTGCCTGTAAGAATAATATATTGGTACTGCCGTTGATCAAGACATGGTGATGATTTTCTAATTATATTTACCATATTATGGTTCACCTTTTCTTTTGATTGTGGGTAACTGTCACTTTCGTCCAGGTGTGTTTCAGATGGTGTTTCGTAACTGGGAAACTAAAGATCTGATTGTGCTATCACAGCTGCTACATTCAGATGGATCAATTTTCACCTTTCCTAAGCTTCAAGAGGAATTCCAATTACCGCAGATGGATTTTTTTGGGATACTTGCAATTGAAAGCTTGGAAATCATTAAGCTGACTAATACTACCGTAGGTGGACTCCTTTCACGGACTGTTTTGATGTGCAGGATCCATCACATTTTTCTCATTCCTTTCTCCAAACATTTTTACTAAGTCAGATGATGAATTTGATTATCAATCTTTATTAAATAAGTGGAAACAGGACTTACAGTTCACACTTTCTTTAAAACGGTTTTTACAGTGTTTTCAACAAGTCAATGTAATTTCAAAAAGCATGTCACTGCGGGAAGTGCAATACCAATTCCTTCATATTTCTATATTTCTTAGCGTTGAGCTTATCTTTCTGGGATAGCAGTTACAGATTCTTGCATGAAGCGTTCCTTGACTCCTGGAACTCTAGGGCACCACTTTCGATCTTATTCCATTATTCAATCTTTTGGCAGAAGGTGGTATCCCATGAGGACAGAATTACAGGCATTGGCATTAGTATTATTTGATGATTTTTCTTCTTTTTACCCTGGAAATAAATATGTTAAGCTTTGGTTACAAAAAGGTTTTTTAATGGGGGAAAAGACCATCATTTACTTTTTGGAGAAATTTAGTTCACAACTTGACAGTTTTTGAGAACATTGAGGTTAAATTGGCCTCTCCCAGATGGAAGGCTGAATACGTGCGTATTTGGTCTGCATATATAAATTTTATTTTTGCCCCCCTGATCAAGGAGCCAACTTTTAAATGACTTAAGATGAGGATAGTACTTTATTTAGAGTAATGTATGTGTTGTTTATCGTGCTGAAACCAGGGTAGTTATTGTTTTGGTGGTGTTAATCTGCTGAAATGTATTTTCATTGATATGTTATATGAAGAGTCCCAACACTGTATCCATGTTATTATTGTGATTTTTGCTATTCAATAAAAAATAATTTTAAAATCTAAATCAATGTGAGTTTCTCTCAAATTTAATACTATAGATTTAAGTCTGTGTGTTTAAGATTCTTTGAAAACTATTTTCTAGGGATGTGCATTTATTGGAAATAAAACAAGCAATTTTAATTTAATTTCCCATTTCATTTTTAAAACAAAATGAAGGGAAAACAAAAGAAAGTTTCTTCTTTTTTCATTTGTTTCATTTTAAAAAATTAAGACAGCCATCCCTTAGGAAAAAAAATTGGGTATTTTCAACAAAGTTTAGGAACCTTAGATCTATTGGATGACCATTATGTAGTTTGTTACACCATATGCAAACATTGTTTCATGAGATGCTAAGCTAAGTTCTAGTATAGCTGTTTAATGCACTGTTGATAATATTCAGGCCGATTCAGTAAAGTCTGCGGGAGAGCGGCGCGCGCGATTCAGTATACAAATTAGGTGGTGCGGTAGAAATGGGCAAAAGGAGGCGCTAGGGACACTAGCGCATCCATAGCGCTTCCTTTTAGCCCGGAGCGGCGGCTGTCAGCGAGTTTGACAGCCGGCGCTTAATTTTGCTGGCATCGGTTCTCAAACCCGCTGACAGCCACAGGCTCGGAAACCAGATGCCGGCAAAATTGAGCATCCGGTTTTCAGCCCGACAGCCGCCAGCCCATTTTAAATTTTTCTTTTTCTTTTTTTTTTAACTTTTTTTACACTTTGGGACCTCCGACTTAATATCGCCATGATATTAAGTCGGAGGGTGCACAGAAAAGCAGTTTTTACTGCTTTTCTATGCACTTTCCTAGTGCCGGCAGAAACTAGCACCTACCTTTGGGTAGGCACTAATTTCTTAAAGTAAAATGTGCAGCTTGGCTGCACATTTTACTTATTGTATCGCGCGGGCATACCTAATAGGTGCACTTTCTTAGTGCCGGCAGAAACTAGCACCTACCTTTGGGTAGGCACTAATTTCTTAAAGTAAAATGTGCAGCTTGGCTGCACATTTTACTTATTGTATCGCGCGGGCATACCTAATAGGTGCACTTTCCTAGTGCCGGCAGAAACTAGCACCTACCTTTGGGTAGGCACTAATTTCTTAAAGTAAAATGTGCAGCTTGGCTGCACATTTTACTTATTGTATCGCGCGGGCATACCTAATAGGTGCTGCGGATACAATATTAGGTGCTATTAGGTGCTGCGGGTTGGACGCGCATTTTCCTCCCCTTACTGAATAAGGGGTAAGGGAAAACGCGCGTCCAAGGGCAGGTTAACAGTGCGCTCCGTCAGAGCGCACTGTACTGTATCAGCCTGATTGTAATTGTCAGCATACTTATGTGATGTCATCAACCAAAGTAAAAGTAGCTTACTCTGTGGCTTTCAATTATTCAGAGAAAGTCTAGTGCATCATTGTACTTTAATTTCAGGGCAGTGCTTACAGTTCAAAAAATAAATAAAGATGTATCTATTTCTCTCTGGAATTTTAATGTAATCAGTTATATAAATATATGAAGTTCCTAATTCAGCAAGTAATTTCAGCCATGCTATCGGTAAAGTCTTTGATGAAACAAGCCAGTATTGGTTAATGTATGAATATCTATCAGTGTTTCATCAGCAAACTGCAGAAACTTTACAAAGTGCAATACATTTCATCAGTAATTTATTCTGCAGTCCCTGTTTTGGTATCTCATATACAGCACAGCTATAATTACAGTCTTTGGGAGTACAGCAGATTCCCTTCCTGAATATTTTGTAAATTAAATGCATACTGCATTTCTTTGGTTTGTCTGATTAGTGGCCAATATCCTGTCAGGTCTAACGGCATTTCTTGCAATTATCTAGTGACTTGAAGTAAAAGCCCAGTATATTATTTTTATCTTTTCCTCCCTCAGGGTGAGTGAAACAATAAGGCATATAGAACATAAATTCTTTCACACGCTAATACAAAAACAAATTGCAAAAGAATTAACATCTAGGATGTTTTTTATTTTTTTATTTTTTATGACTGATTGAATAGCATCTTAAAGGGGCACTGCCTCACATTTTCCTCTTAAGAATATTACTGTCAAGGAACACATAATCACTTGCCAAAGACCTTATAATTTTAGAAACATCTGGTTTAAAAAAAAATCAGTCCTTCTGTTTCATATTTGTCACATGGTACTGCAATAGTGAGGACAATTCCTGTTTTCCTGGTAGGAAAGCACTGCCCTAAATGGAGCTACTGTCATATCAATGCAATATAAGGAGCTGTAGGTGTGGCAAGTGTCAGAATGCAGCAGTATTATAAGTTTGCGTTAATACAATACAGCAACAAAAATGGAGTGCACTTTTAAACAGATGCTATTTCCCAAATCATAGCCTCATATAATAGTTGCTTATAATATTCATATACAGTATTATCCTTTACAAAATCTATAGTTGCACTCCTCTGATATTATTTATATACATATTACTGGCATCATATGCAATCAAGATTAAATTAGCATTATTTTGATTGTATGATGCCCAGTTTGGCCTAGTGCCATTGAAAGAAAGATAGCAATATACATGGCTTAAAAATGCCTCTATTAAATCACAGTAGTCTAAAATGTTAATGCAGAACTTATTTTTCTAAGGGACATCTTTTTCATAATAGCCTTTACCAATTTAATGCTCTTATTTTTTTTTTTTAATCAAATTTCCTTTGTACTTGATCCACCTGCTTTTCAGTGTTTTGACTACATTGCGCTGTTTAAATGGGTTAATAGCACAATTTAAAGGCCTGGGTGTAAGAAAATTTAACCGAAACTCCATTTCACATAGGTATGACCTCACATAGGTATGTACATTTGCCCCACTGGGCAAATGTACATACGCCAATATGAGTTCTGGGATCTGGACTGGTTGATCTAATAGAGATGAATGTTGTGAATTTGATTTCCACAATGATGTTTGACATTGAGGCCAATGACAACTGTTCTCTCTCTCTCACTCTCTCTCCTCCTGACCCCCACCCACACACACACACCCACCCCTTCTAAATGATGAACAGCTATCATGGTTATAAAGATAGAACATGGACTCTTTAGATGACAAAGCACAACTTTATTGTATCCTGAAGATGTTAGCACTCCAAACAATGACCTGACAATTCAGCTAGCCTTACCGTAGATCATAGCAACATTGAAAATGTAGGAGCAATGTGAAAAAGTGCTCTGTTTGCTCACACCAGACATGCCATGGGGCACCTTTAATGGAATGTCAATTGAGGCAGGACCACAAATACTCATAGGATCTAACATCTTTATGTGGCAACCTAAAGGATCCTCTATTAGAGAGACTGTGATCCAACCCTCTGAGAGGGGAGCAGAGTGGTGCAGTTAATAATAGTTTGGGGTTTGTCTCTCTCAGTTGGGAGAAGCAGATGGTGTACTCTGACTGGACATAAACCCTTGCCACTATAACAGGGTGTGGATTTTTAGTATGATTTTCCTGAGTTCCCTTCACAGGGACAGCCTGTCTGTGCAATCCTCACTTCTGATTACTTTTTCAGGGAAAAGGACGCTTGGAATTTCACTGACAAAGACCTGGGAAGAAAATGGGAAATAGAGTTCCTTAACCTTAATTTTGATACAGATCTTTGGAGACTTTTTATTAATTGAGGAGGAAGGTTTTTTTCCACTCCCTCTGCATCTTATTTGGTTTCCCTTTTCAGTAAGATTTGTCCTTTTTTTTTGTGCTCACAAACAGGCCGATACATAAAGAAATGCAGGAGAGCAGGCGAGAGCCCACTCTCCCAACGCGTGCACAGGCCAGTGTCCTGCGTGTGCAATACAGTAAATAAAATTATGCTTATTAGGGCCCATGGTAAAAGGAGGCGCTAAGGACACTAGCACATCCTTAGCGCCTCCTTTTTGACAGGAGTGGCGGCTGTCAGCGGGTTTGAAAGTCGACGCTCAATTTTGCCGGCGTCGGTTCTCAGACCCTCTGACAACCACGGGTTTGGAAACCGAACGCCAGCAAAATTGAGCGTCCTGTTTTCAACTCACGATCCGCGGGCTGATTTTAAATTTTTAAATTTTAAATTATTTTTTACTTTTGGGACCTCAGACTTAATATCGCCATGATATTGTTTAAAAGTTATAAATAAATCATTTAATTAAAACTAGCCTTTCATCAGCCCAAAGCTGTACTCAGTGAAGGCTTTGGAGGTGCATTGGACATAGTTGGATGAAGGAATGGATTTAGCAGCCAGGCCAATGAGGGTTGGCTATTATCTCTTATAAACAGAGAAAAAAAGTGGCAGATAATGAGGGCTTTCAGATTGTAAATACATCTGTTGCTTCACTAAAATGTTCATTAATTCCATCTCTTACCCAATAGAACTCCTTCTCTAGGATTCCAAGCAGACATGTACTTATAATGGGGAATCTACATTAATATACTCTCTGGGCATCATGGTAGGAACAAGGAACTTGGTTACCAAATCCGTCATAAACAAGTGATGGTCACAGTAGATCTTAATATTTAAATTGTTGGCTGGTTACTGTCCAGCAAGGTGATACTTAGAAAACAAGGTACTCATTAGGAGGGTAATTTTATAACTGCCCAAGTAACACTTAAGTCTATGGATATTGTTTACCTTCAAACTTAGCTCAAATTTCAAAGTGGACTTGATTGCATGAGTCTGTTTTGAAAATTTGCAGATTTGCGGGTATACGAATGGACATATAGACACAATCAGGTGTAACTGTGTGCATGTAGATTTATGCACATATAAATCCTTTCCCTGGCCCAACCCACCCCCACCTGGAATACCTTTTTTGACTGTTGGCTGTTATGCCTGTAAAGAGTTTTATGCCTGTAAAGTACTTTGAAGATCAATCCCAAAGAAAACATAACCTAGTGACACAAAAGGTCATGGAGTAGGTGAGTTGGTACCAGCAAGCTACAACTCTTCAGAAACTAATTAAGAAAGTTTCTGGTGGCTACCTAGAAGGCTGGAAGTTTGGGCAGGATTTGGTAGCTGTTTAAATTATTACAGAACTTGAAGATAAGATATAGGGGATGGAGAATATGTTATGTATGGCGGTCCATAGGCAAACCTTTCATTGGGCTTGGCTGCGTGGTCTCGTGCTGCCGTGTTCCTCTGACCTTCAGTTCCCCAATGCGGTGGGACGCCATTGGGGTTGCTGTGTGGGGCTCCTCTCCTCCCAGTGCCTAGGCTCTGCCTCCCTCGGTGCATGCACAGCCGTTTCCCCCACTCTTAAAGGGCCAGTGGTGGGTATAGTCAGCGGCGCTCCCCTGATGACATCAGTAGAACTGGCCTATTTATGGCCAGTTCATTCTTTCCTCTGTGCCTTGGGAACCAGGTTCCTCACCTGTGGTTGCTGGTTTCCTGTTCTTGTGGTTCCCCTGAACTGATGCTCTGCTCCTGGTTCCTGTTTTTGCTGTTTCAGCTTCCTGATTCCAGCTCTTCCTTGACTTGTTCCTCTGGCTGACCATCTGCCTGGTTTTCAACTCCATCTGATCGCTGCCTGCCCTGAACATCTGCCTGGTGTTTGACTCCACCTGTCCTGACCTGACCTCAGCCTGTACCTGACACTGCGCTTCCCTGCTCCAGGCCTGCCACCTTGCACCGCATAATATTCATCCACCTGGAGGCCCTCGCCTAAGTCCAGCTGGCCCCGGCACCCGAGGGCTCAACCTATGGGAAACGTGGGCTTGTAGTAGTGAAACTCTAGCTGGGCCTCTGTTTCGACTTGCTCTGCCTGCCGACGGTGGGGACCTGCAGGGCTCCTCCCTGCAGGTTGCGTCAACTCCCCCTCGGTCTAAGGGTCCACATCGTAACAGAATAGGACTTAGATTAAGGATGGTAAGACCAGAATGGTAAAGAAATAAAGAGGAAGAAAATAAAATTTGATTTCAATAAGAAGTTATATTCTACCAATAATCAAGTTTTTATGACGACAGCTGGGAGATATCCTAAGTAGTATTCACAGGAATAACAAGGCAGACTGAATGAGCCAACTGGTCTTTTTCTACTATGTTTCTACAGCATGTTACTCTATATTACTATGCTTACAGTGGTGATATATGACTTTTTGGAGAAAGCAAGTCCACGTGACTGCTATCAATAGCCTCTATTAGATAGGGGATGCTCATTATCTCATAGAAGCCTCTGTGAACCCCCTCTTTCCTGCTCAGTTTAGGTATACTGTATATAGTCAGCTATGTAGGCAACAATGACCTCCAGAAAATAATTGACATATCTGGAAGCAGAGAACTGACTAATGCCATTCGTGTTTTCTGCCGCCCTCTTGAAGGAGCTAATAGACAAATAATGCAGAACTGTCATTATGTGCTCCTTAACAAATAAGCTTAAGGGATGGCCTATACAGATGGCCAGGCATCCATGTAACTTGCCACAGAACTGAGAAATGAGAGCATCACCTCCTTATAACCAGCAGGAAAAAGGAGGTAATAATACCCCTCTACAGGTCATTGGTGAGGATTCACCTGGACCACTGTTTTTAAGTTTTGGAGACTATGGGCCTCATTTTCTAAGCGGCTTGCATGCGATAAGGGACCTTACGCACGCGAAAAGTCCCTTATCGCGTGCAATATCAGGATGGGGCGGAGTCGGGGCAGAGTCAGCCCCGGAAGAGGAGGAGTCGGGGCATCACCGGGGCCAACTCTGCGCCGATGCTGCGGACAGCGAAAAGGTAAGGCCCTTTTTGCGTCCTATTTCGATCCCAATAGCTACACCTCCTATGGTGGCACTATTGGGTGAGAAACCGGCAGTGCGCAGGCCCGCCCCCTTTTTGGCCCACCGCCCCTCATTTCCTAAAGTATCGCAGGCCTGCGATACTTTAGAAAATGAGGCCCTATATCTCAAAAAGAATAGAGATAGGATAGAAACTTCCAGAGAAAGGCAACCACAATGGTTTGGGTACTACAAGGAAAGTCATATGAGATGAGACCTGAGGACTCTGGAAAAGAGGAGAGACAAGGGAGGAATGATACAGTCTTTTATATACTGAAAAGTATTAATAATGCACAAGAATCAAACCTTATGGAAAGGAAGCTGATGAACTAGGGATTTATGATATAAAGCTCCAAGGAGTAGACTCATGAATTAAATCAGGAAATAATTTTTCATGGAAAAGATGGTGGATACATGGAATGTCCTTCGGGAAGAGGTAGTGAATATAAAAACAGTAATGGAATTCAAGAGACAATGAAATAAACATAGAAAATCCCTAATGGCTAGAAGATGGAAATGAAGAAACAGGGTAACTTGGTGTAACATTTCTCTGTGGGAGTAATCTGAATATAAGAACATAAGGATTGCCATGCTGGGTCAAACCAAGGTCCATTGAGCCTAGCATCTTGTCTCTGACAGTGGCCAATACAGGTCACAAGTACCTGAAAGATCCCATAAAGTAGATCTCATTCCTGTTAATTACTCTCACGGATACAATAGGTTTCTTTAGTCTACCTGGCTAATAATGTGTTATGGACATTTCCTCCAGGAACTTGTTCAAAACTCTTTTAAACTCCACTATGCTAGTCATCTTAATCATGTTCTCTGGCAATAGAGTCTATAGCTTGATGGTACGCTGAGTGAAAACTTATTTTCTATGATTTGTTTTGAATATGCTGGTTGTTCATTTCATGTTTTAGTTTAATTTGAAAGGGTAGATAACTGTCCTTTTTTTTTCATTAATTCCACCCCAGTCATGATTTTATAAAGTTCTATCATGTTCCCTCTCAGATGTCCCTTTTCTAAGCTAAAGAGTCTTAGCCTGCATAGCCTCTCATCATAGGAGAGATAGTCCATCCCCTTTATCATTTTTGTCGCCTCCTCAGCACCTTTTCTAGTTCCAGTATGACTTTCTTGAGTTGGGGGTGTCCAGATCTACACACAGTACTAAAGGTTTACTTGCATCATAGCTTGATACAGAGGCAATATATATTCTGTTTTGTTCTCCATTCGTTTTCAGATAATTCCTAACTTTCTATTTGCTTTTTTGTTCACCGTCACACACTTAGCTGAGGATTTCAATGTATTGTCCATAAAGACTCCAAGATTCATTTCTTAGATACAAGCCGTTAAGCCCGTTAAAACGGGCTACATCCCTCTGTCTCTCACCTCCCCCTCATTCTCTCTCCCCTCACTCTTCACCACCCCCTACCTCCCTCCCCTCACACTCACCCACTCCTCCCCACCCTCCCTCTCCTCTCACTCAGTCCCTCCCTCCCACTCAGTCTCACTCACTCCCTCCCCCTCTCTCCCTCCCTCTCACTCACACTCAGTCCCACTCACTCTCACTCAGTCCCCACTCCCTCCCTCCTCTCCCTCCTCTCCCTCAGTCCCACTCCCTCCCTCCCTCTCCCTCAGTCCCACTCACTCCCTCTCACTCAGTCCCCCCTCTCCCTCTCACTCAGTCCCCCCTCTCCCTCTCACTCAGTCCCACTCCCTCCCTCTCACTCAGTCCCTCTCACTCAGTCCCTCCCTCCCTCTCACTCAGTCACTCCCTCCCACTCTCTCTCTCCGTCCCTCCCACTCCCTCCCTCCCACTCAGTCCGTCCCTCCCTCTCTCTCTCTCCTCCCTCCCTCGCTACTGGCCACTGCCGCCGCCCGCTACCGCCGCCGCCGCCCGCTGCTGCTACCGCCGCCACCCACTACCGCCGCCGCCGCCGCCGCTGCTGCTACCGCCGCTGCCACCCGCTGCCGCCCGCTACTGCCGCCGCCGCTGCCGCCATGTTTTGTTTTTTTTTTTGACGCTGCCTAAGACCGACGTGCTCGCCCGCACATGCGCAGTAGAGCTGCTCTCTACTGCGCATTTGCGGCACATTGGTCAAGCGTCGTTTATCTAGTTAGATTGACTCCCAGTACAGACCCCAGCATCGTGTACCTGTAGCTGGAATTATTTTTCCCTATGTGCATCACTTTGCACTTTTCCACATTAAATTTTATCTGCCATTCAGTTGCCCGGTCTTCTACTCTCACAAGGTCCTTCTGCAATTCCTCACAATCTGCTGCTGTTTTAACAAATTTGAATCATTTAATATCATCTGCAAATCTGATCACCTAATTCATCATCCCCTTTTCAAGATCATTTATGAATGTTATACAATATAAGTCCCAATACCAATCTCTGTGGTACTCATTAATGACCTTTCTTCATTTGGAAAACTGACCATTTAGTCTTACCCCTGTTTCTGGCCTTTTAACCAGTTACCCATCCACACTAGAACACTCTTTCTATCCCATGACTTTATAATTTCCTGAGGAGTCTCTCAAAGTAGATTTTGTCAAATGCCTTCTAAAAATCCAAATACATTTGTTGTGTTCCACGGCTGTGGCAGGTCTTGCCCACGGCGCTCCCACACCGCGGGAGCCCCAGGGGAGGGCACTGACTCAGGCCATTGCTCCTGCGCAGCCCTCTGTGCTGCTCGCTGCAGGGGGAGCCGTTCCTGCTCCCCCCTCACGGCGTCCAGCAGTGTCTCTCCTCCACGGGGGAAATCAAAGATGGCCGTCGCCATCCTTAGGCGCGAGGCCGTGCCTCCTCCACAGATTTAAAGGGACCTGATCCCTTTAACCGCTTCACCTGTTTCTGATCAGCTTGAGTAGGGGAAGTATAAAGGGAGGCTTCCTCTGCTCATTCACTGACTTGGCAACGTCCTCCAGCGCTGTCTAGTCTGCTTGCTTCGGTGAGTTCCTTGAGCTTTGGATCCTTGTTCCTGTTACGTCTTGGTGTTCCCGGTTCCTGACTTCGGATTGGCTTATGGTGATTCTCTGGTGTGTGACTTCAGACTGGCAAGTGGTGATCCCTCGGTGTGTGACTTCAGACTGGTAAGCGACGACCCTCTGGCACTTGACCTTGGACTCCTTCCAGACAACCGCCTCCAAGGGCCCGCCTAAGTCCCAGTGGTCCGGGTCCCTACGGGATCCTCCCAGGGGGACCACGGACTTCCAGGGCGAAGCTCCAGTCAGCCCTTGCACCGATACCTTGGCCTCTCCAAGGCCCACCTAAGTCCCAGCGGTCTGGGTCCCTACGGGCTCCTCCTGGGGGCCCGCAGACTTCCAGGGGTGAAGACACAGCTCCTCTTCTCGTCTCTTCATCTGCCTCCGCAGTCGCCTCTGTCTCCAGTGCTGAGGGTCAGCTGGTCTCCTCTTCTGCTCTGCCTCGCCACCTGATGAGAGAACTTACGGATCTTCCTCAAGGTATACCATCCTCCTGTCGGCACAAGGGTTCACAAGCCTGAGCACAACACATTATATCAATTGGCTCACCTTTACCTACATGTTTATTTACACTTTCAAAAAATTCTAAAATATTGGTAAGACAAGACTTTCCCTTGCTAAAAGCATTTTGATTCTCCCCCATTAAGCCATGTCTACCCTTATGGCCAGTGATTTTGTTTTTAAGAATGCCTAGCTTCTACCATTTTCCCAGTCTATGGTTTCCTGGATCACCTCTGCAGCCCTTTTTTAAAATTGATGTCACATTGGCCACCTTCTAATCTTCAGGAATCATAACTGTTTTTAAATGATAGAGCAACAGTTACAAACCTAAACAGACATGGAGTAACCTGCACAGTGCAGCAATTACAGCCCTAGATATCTTGCTGGTCAGACTGGACGGACCATCTTGGTCTTTATTTGCCGTCATTTACTATGCTACTATGAATTTAGTCAGGCATTCTCGCTCTCTATCGACTCCTCTGAATCAGTGGAGGGCTGAAAGATTCTGCTACTGGCAACTGGAGGTCTCCTGCAATGTGAAGAAAAGAGATGCAGTCCCAGTGAGGTGTAGCTCAGACACATGTCCATCTTGGTTATGGTAAGTGGATAGGAAAGTTCAACCTTTTCTTTCTTGTTTTATAAAGGATCTTAGTGATTGTGAGGAATCTGCACGAGGATATATTTTCAGTAGTATGCCTAACTATAAGGTTACGCACATAGGAACCAACCTGATACTCAAATACAAAGTACTTGCACAATATGACGGTAACTTTTAAACCAGCACATAGGTGCACATTTGCTTGCGTTCGTCAGCCCGCACCCAGGGATGCGGCAATTTTATAACAATCGTGTGTGTATATGTGCACATATTATAAAATAGCCTGAGCACCCCCCACCCCCAGTTTATTAGCCTCCCTTTGCCCCTGTTAGTCCCAACCCTTAAAACCCTGCTGATCTATTTATCTGTATTTTATTACTTACTCGTTCTCCATAGCAGAAGTAAATTTACGCAGCAGGGGACCCCAGCAGCGTGCCTGTGCACGTAAGTATTTCTGTACTAATTTGAAGTGAAGATCCAGGAACGCTCATGCCCTACTCAGACCACTCCCCCACCCTGTCCCTTTTTTGAAACTTTTTATTTGTGCTTGCAGTGGGAGAGATATGTGCACTCGGGCAGCTTTTAAAATCCGCTCGACGCACGCCGGCCCAACTTGTGTGCATATCTCTCGTTTTTGGCACATGCTGGGCTTTTAAAATTCACCTGTATATGTTCGAATGTGCCATTTTAAATGAAGGCATAAAGTACATGCATTAGTGGCATACCGGTTACACGTGCACATTTTGAAACTTAAATATATGTGTGTAGTTTATAAATATGCCTCTGAAACATCCCCCAGATGCAGCCAAAAGTACATATGTTATGCACATATACTTTCAAGCAACTGAAAATCCATTTACATGGCATGAGTCAATCTACCCATGTAACTCCATATTTTACATGCACAGATCCTTTGAAAATTTACCCCATGATGTATTTCAGGTGTTTTCCAACGAGCAAAAATAACTCATCAGGTGCTGCCCATGATACATTTGTAGACATCAGGCACTGCTGCTCTTTGACTGACTGAGAAGGTGCCTTTGCAACAGGAGGAAACAAGACTAGCTTTATTTATTTATTTATTTATTTATTTAAAGTCTCTTCTATACTGATAGCCGTTCGCACATCGTATCGGTTTACATAAAACAAATAACTTTTGGGCAGAGCCCTTACAAGTAACAGACGTATACAATTAACAGGAAGTATGGATAATACTGAAAAGCATAACAAAAATCAATAAATACAACAACTATAATATAATAACAATGTAGGTTCCTGTCCAGTTGATATCCAACGGTCCCTAACAGTTCAATATTGAGTAAAAGAAAACAAGGTGGCAAAGCATGGCTTGGCTTCCATGTTTTTCCATGGGAGGAAAAGTAAATACTAAAGTACATTTGTTCTCCCATAGAAAATCATGGGCGTTTTGTGGCATAAAGGAGAAGCCAAAATCATAACTCTGCTTTGAGCAGAAGTGAATATATTCAGAACGGAGGTCTATGGGATGTGATTAAATGTTGTGTAAGTATTTGGGTGATTCCCTAATGGGCTGGGTCAGAGGTGAAATAAAGAGCATTAGTGGGGCATCTTTCATGGTTCTTCCTACTATATGCACTGAATTTCTCCATTTTGGCTGTACCAAATATGTTTTTGCCAGCCCTGAATAGCCCAGAAACTCTCCCGAGTAATTCTTTTCATAATAGTTGAAGCTCAGTAAAATCTTAATGCCTGGTGTTGTTTGCCAAATAGGAAACTAAACAATTGAGGTGCATTAAGCCATGGTATTATAAAGAGGGTGGTATCAAAGAGATTCTGTATAGAATTAATTCAGAAACAAAGATATAATAGATGCAGTATTAGAAACCCTAAAAAGTGTCTCAATAATCAGTCTGAGGAACATATTTCAGCATTAATAGCAGTCAGTATTAGACCATCTGTTCCATATATGCTGTGATATTTGATTGTACTATACAGTTAAAATGTCATATAGCCTAGTAATAATATTTCTTCCTTTATCAAAGCCACATTGTAATCCCTTCTTTGAAATCTTTAGTTACTGTACTACTGATACCTCAGCAATAAGTTCCATGTTTTGAAAGAATACCTGGTGTGGTGTCTGATTATAATATACCATTCCTTTACCCATCTTCGGGTAAAGGAATTCTGGTTTGCAACCAGAAATTGTTGCCTAGACAAGATATAAATCTTCCATACTAAAGAATGTATTCTGAAAGACTCTCACAGTTACATAGAGAAACTACAAAGGATCGAAACTCTACAGTGTCATTATCCATCATGTGCTGTTTCCCAGTGATTTTGCATGTCAAAAGCATGACTCTGCACTATGCATCATATGTATTAATATAGGGAGTGTATGAATTGACATACACATAGCCCAAAGTCAAATATTTGAAAAGCTGCAAAGAGATATTCCCATTTGACCTAATTACTGTATATGCTTTCTGTGCAACTAAAGACACAATTGGTTTAGGAATCAGGTCAAATATATCAGGTTTATGGGAACAATTTTTAAAGACGTACTTGGGGGGTTGCACACAAAAAATTGGTGTAAGGAACCCTTGGTTTCCTTACCAGAAGGAGTGAACCAAAATCATGGGGAGGTACAGTGAGATTAGCAGTAGTTGTGGGATTGGCTCCCCCATAGGAGAGAAGGACATGGTGAGTGCTTAAGCCATTATAAACTCCTGCCACCATCTTAGGGCATGGATTCTTAGTTTCATTTTCCTGAGTTGTCCTGCTGATGGACAATGCTTCTGCAATCCTTCCTTTAGTCTGCTTTCTGGGAAAAGAACCCTGAGGGTCATCTTCACAGAAACCTAGGTAAAGAGAGCTGAAAACAGGGGTCATGGTCAGGGGCAGATTGACCTATCGAGGGATCGGGCTTCCCCCGGTGGGCCGGTCACTCCTGTCACGTGATTTTTTGTTTTTAATTATAAAGTTTCCAGCCAAAGTATTAGGGGGCGCCACGAGCAGTGGTATCCCGAGGGGAGCCAATGCCCCCGAGCGCAGGGAGGCTCATGCGGCCGCCAGTGACACGCATGTAGCAGGCAGATCGGCAGGGCCGTGGTGGAGCTCACGTCACCACGGTCCGAAGAAAAAGATCGCGTTTAAACGCGCTGATGCTCCTCCTCCTTCCTGCCCGCTCGGTCCCGGAAGTAAATGTTGCCGGAGCCGCTTGGGCAGAAAGGAGGAGAAACATCAGCGCATGCAGAAGAGGAGCAGCACTTGTGCTTACGAGCCGCCGCAAATCATCTCTGCGGCCGGAGAAGAGGAAGAGGCCCGGTAGCAGGGCCTCTGCGGCCGGAGAAGAGGAAGAGGCCCGGTAGCAGGGCCGCTGCAGCCTGAGAAGAGGAAGAGGCTCGGTAGCAGGGCCGCTGCGGCCCGAGAAGAGGAAGAGGCCCGGTAGCAGGGCCGCTGCGGCCAGAGAAGAGGAAGAGGCCCGGTAGCAGGGCCGCTGCGGCCAGAGAAGAGGAAGAGGCCCGGTAGCAGGGCCGCTGCGGCCAGAGAAGAGGAAGAGGCCCGGTAGCAGGGCCGCTGCAGAGCCCATCCTGCGGCGACCCGCGAAGAGGAGGCCCAGAGGTGAGAGAGAGGCTGAGGGTCTGTAGAGTGTGTATGTGTGCGTGCATGAGATGAGTTGAGAGACTGTGTGTGGGAGTGAAGACCTAAATGTTTGCAGAGACAGCATGTAAGAGCCTCTATGTGTGTGAGAGAGACAGCATGTGACAGGGAGAGCTTGTGCTTGAGCAAGACAGCATGTGGAAGTGAGAGAGAGCCTGTGTGTGTGTGTGAGAGAGACAGCATTTGAGAGCCTCTGTATATGAGAGAGAGACAGCATGTGACAGTGAGAGCCTGTGTGTATGAATGATTGTATGAGAGAGAGCATGTGACAGTGAGAGCTTGTGCTTGAGCAAGACAGCATGTGGGAGTGAGAGAGAGCCTGTGTGTGAGAGTCAGATAGACAGCATGTGCCATTGAGAGACTGTGTGTATGAATGATTGTAAGAGAGAGAGCATGTGACAGTGAGAGCTTGTGCTTGAGCAAGACAGCATGTGGGAGTGAGAGAAAGCCTGTGTGTCAGATAGACAGCATGTGCCAGTGAGAGACTGTGTGTATGAATGATTGTATGAGAGAGAGCATGTGACAGTGAAAGCCTGTGTGTGTGTGAGAGAGAGAAATGCATGTGAAAATGAGAACCTGACTGTGTTTGAGGGAAGAGGATGGAGAGAAAAAAAGATAATATAAAAGGAATTGGAAAAAAATAAGAAAGGGAAGGTTGAAAAAAAAAGCCTGTGACCAACCGATTAGAAAACTAAGATCAGCCAGCAAAGGTAAAATAAAAAAATTAATTACTTTTTAGGGATTGGCACATGTAATCTTTGGGAATGTGCAAGAATAGCACTTTCTCTATCCTGATCTCACAATGTACGAGATCAGCATAGAGAAAATGGAAGCCCACGGGGCCTGCACAGAGGAGGCAGCAGGATGGGTTTCAGTGTCAGTAGCAGCAATCGGCACCTCCCAAATAGCCATGTGGCAGCAGTGACAGTGGCAGCAGAGGAATGAAAGAGGTTCTGAGGTTGCTGGCAAAAGAAAGAGAGGGGAATCTGCCTTTAGTGTGTGCATGTGTATGAATCGGACTCTGCCTGGGAGTGTATGTGTGTGAATGCATGGGTGCCTGCCTGGGGGTCTGTGTGTGTGAGAATGAATGTGTGCATGCCCGGGGGATGGGGAGGGAGTGTGAGAAAATGAATGGAAGTCTGCCTGGGTGTGTGTGTCTGTGTGTGTGTGTGTGTGTGTGTGTGTGTGTGTGTGTTTGTGAGCCAGTGAGTGTGACAGCATGAGTGTGTATGAGAAAATCCAAGGGAGTAAGAGTTTGTGAATGTGGGTATGTGTGTGTGTGGAGGGGGAGAGAGTGTCTTAGAGCCTGTCAGAGAGCGAGAGATTATGGTGGATATAAGAGCATGAATGTGTATGTATGTGACAGTATATGTGTGAGAGAGAATGTACATGTGAGTACGTGTGAGAGAGGATAACCTCCTAATTCTCGACAGTATCAGGGTGACTGGAAATCAAGAGCTCCCACAGAAGGGGACAGCAGGAGCTTTTTAAAATCCTTATTAGTTTTAATTATTGAATGTTATTTGATATATGTGCTGTTTTGAAATATTTTATTAGTGTTTGGGATGTTGTAAAAAATGTATATGATTTTAATTAATAGAAATTCTATTTATCAGTAGTTTTAAAATACTCTTTTATTATGGTTTTACTATTATAACTGTTGCTTTGTTTCTTGATTTTATTTGTTTTATGAGGAATGGTGGTTCTATTTTTCTATTGTTAATACACGGAGTCTGGCTTCTTGGATTTTCCATTTCAGTTTTTGTCATTTGTGCTCCTTCATTTTGTATTCTGTATTTGGTGAGAGTTTGTGTTCTGCATGCAAAGACTGAGATGAAGCGTTCTTTTAGCATGTGGTTTCTCTGTAGGGATCTGTGTAGTAGCTTGGCCTGTTCTGTTTTCCTGATAGGAGGTGTATTGATATTTTAGATTCTGGTGTAATATTTGTGGTATTCTTTTTCATAGGTGGGGTTGTTATTCTTTGAGTGTTGGCAAATAGTACTGTGTTGATACGGGAGGACCATGCTGAAATATAGGGGTGGGTACATATATATGTAAATTATATATGTAAATTATATTGTATATGTAATTGGGTACCCATGGGCCAGTATGGAGAAAAATCCCCCGGGCCACTATTTTCCTTCAATCCGCCCCTGGTCATGGTCCTGTTTTTTTGGTCCAGAGTTCTGGAGACTTTTGTTGCTTGAAAAGGAACTTTTTTCTACCCTTACTTTCTCTCATTTAGTTTCCCCATTTTGTAAGTCTTTGTCTGTGTCTTTACTGACTGAGAATCCTAGGACCCAGGATCTCAGTATTATTTTGGATCCAGAGGTGTACAGTTGTTTGCCCAGAAAACCCCCTGAGGATCAGCTGTATCATCAAGGAGGAATGGATTCCCATCCATTGCTAGTGAGAAGAAGTGAAGATCATTTTTCTAAGACTTTCAAATATGGTCGCAGGTGAGATATTTTGAGAAAGAGATAAGTAAGATCAGTACCTGCTAGGAACTGACTGGAGGGAAGGAGAGCCTTGAAGGCTACTGAAGAGGTATGAGATAACTGGGACTATTTTCTAACCATTTCAACATGGGACTCAGAACTTCGAGAAATGTGGGAAAGGGTTTATACTTTCTTAGATCTGATAAATTGAAAGGGAGATGGAGTTGAATTAACACAGAATTGGCTATTACAAATTCTGAAGACTGTTACTGGAAGAGTAAGGTCACAAATTTATTAATCTTGTCTTCAATGTACATCAATTGAATTTAACATCAAATGACTGTAATCAACCTTTTCCACCCATTTGATCAATATTAGTAAAAGAAGTAGAAAATCACTCAGCTTCCAGTGTGTTTATTGCTGTCACAGACTTTAGGAGATTATCGGTGTTATATGCCATGGGAATAATGGAGACTCAATAATGATGGCAATTGCTTATTAGTTTTTGTTGTTGGTTTTGTTGGCATAATTTTGCTTGTTAGGACTTACCTCTTTGTGCGCAGTTCTGGTGCTTTTTCTGGATTTACTGTGTGTTTGTCAGTTTGTCTGTCTTTTATGTTTGTCACTCAGTATGCCTCAGGGTATGTCTGTTTTCTCTGTTTCCGGGTCTGGTGCCTCAGAGTGTGTGCCTGCATTTGGAGAGTGTTTGTGGCTGCTGCTTGTGAAGGTGATAGCTGAGGGAGTGCAAATGGTGGTGTCAAGTGCTGCAATGAGTCCTATAAATGTATGGATTTTGTGAAATCTGCATCAGTGAAGGGAAAGACAACAGAGAGAGAGAAAACATGGAGAGAAAATGTAGGCCCGCAATACAGATTTTGGGTCTGTCTGAGGAGCAAATTATTTGCAGGTTCAGACAGGATTCATAAAGAAACCATTTTATACTTTTGCTAGCAGATGGAGGGGGATCTGCAGTCTTCCACACCAAGGGATCACACCTTGCCAATCCACCTCAAAGACACTACTAGGGATGTGAATCGTTTTAGGACGATTAAAATTATCGTCCGATAATTTTAATATCGTCTTAAACCGTTATGGAACACAATACAATAGAGATTCTAACGATTTATCGTTATAAATCGTTAGAATCGTGAGCCGGCACACTAAAACCCCCTAAAACCCACCCCCGACCCTTTAAATTAAATCCCCCACCCTCCCGAACCCCCCCCAAATGAGTTAAATAACCTGCGGGTCCAGCGGCGGTCCGGAACGGCAGCGGTCCGGAACGGGCTCCTGCTCCTGAATCTTGTTGTCTTCAGCCGGCGCCATTTTCCAAAATGGCGCCGAAAAATGGCGGCGGCCATAGACGAACACGATTGGACGGCAGGAGGTCCTTCCGGACCCCCGCTGGACTTTTGGCAAGTCTCGTGGGGGTCAGGAGGCCCCCCACAAGCTGGCCAAAAGTTCCTGGAGGTCCAGCGGGGGTCAGGGAGCGATTTCCCGCCGCGAATCGTTTTCGTACGGAAAATGGCGCCGGCAGGAGATCGACTGCAGGAGGTCGTTCAGCGAGGCGCCGGAACCCTCGCTGAACGACCTCCTGCAGTCGATCTCCTGCCGGCGCCATTTTCCGTACGAAAATGATTCGCGGCGGGAAATCGCTCCCTGACCCCCGCTGGACCTCCAGGAACTTTTGGCCAGCTTGTGGGGGGCCTCCTGACCCCCACGAGACTTGCCAAAAGTCCAGCGGGGGTCCGGAAGGACCTCCTGCTGTCCAATCGTGTTCGTCTATGGCCGCCGCCATTTTTCGGCGCCATTTTGGAAAATGGCGCCGGCTGAAGACAACAAGATTCAGGAGCAGGAGCCCGTTCCGGACCGCTGCCGTTCCGGACCGCCGCTGGACCCGCAGGTTATTTAACTCATTTGGGGGGGGTTCGGGAGGGTGGGGGATTTAATTTAAAGGGTCGGGGGTGGGTTTTAGGGGGTTTTAATGTGCCGGTTTTGCGATTTTTAGATTTTTCACGATTTTTCATGATTTTTCACGATATTTTACCCCCCCAAACGGCAACAATACGATTCCCTCCCCCTCCCAGCCGAAATCGATCGTTAAGACGATCGAGGACACGATTCACATCCCTAGACACTACTGCCCTGGCATTTTTCACCACCAGCAACTTCCAGACCCCTTTCAGGATCACAGCACGAATAAACCAGCCAGCCTCCTCACTCTATATTTTAGATTTAACATGGTTTTCTCAGAACAAATCAATATATTTCTTTTCCTGCTGATAGGATAAAAAGCAAACCATGACAAAACTTTACAACTTTGCTAATTTTTTAATCATTTTTCAGGGCAATTGATTGCACACACATAGCAATCAGGCCACCTGCTGGGAGTGAAGTCAGCAACAGAATCCACAAATGCTTATGCTCACTCAACATGCAAGTTGTCTGCAATGCCACAAATCCCATAACTGACATTTTATCTAGTTTCTAGGCTCCTGTCACATTTCCTATATTCAGTCACAGTCAGGCATTTATGACCATTTTCAGCATGAAGAGGTTAGGGCTGATCAGCTTGGAGAAGAGATGGCTGAGGGGGGATATGATAGAGGTCTTTAAGATCATGAGAGGTCTTGAACAAGTAAATGTAAATCGGTTATTTACACTTTCAGATAATAGAAGGACTAGGGGGCTTTCATGAAGTTAGCAAGTAGCACATTTAAGACTAATCAGAGAAAGTTCTTTTTCACTCAATGCAAAATTAAGCTTTGGAATTTATTGCCAAAGGATGTGGTTAGTGCAGTTAGTGTAGCTAGGTTCAAAAAAGGCTTGGATAAGTTCTTGGAGGAGAAGTCCATTGACTGCTATTAATCAAGTTTACTTAGGGAATAGCCACTGCTATTAATTGCATCATTAGCATGGGATCTTCTTGGTGTTTGGGTAATTGCCAGGTTCTTGTGGCCTGGTTTGGCCTCTGTTGGAAACAGGATGCTGGGCTTGATGGACCCTTGGTCTGACCCAGCATGGCAATTTCTTATGTTCTTATGAGGCCAGCAGCACAACTGGATATGTGTCTTTTACATATGGCTCAATCAATTTACTGCTGATTGGATTAAGCTTGGACACTCATTACACCTTGTACATAGAGGATAAGACCATGACCCCAGCTTTGGCATTCTTCCACCATCTCTACAAAGCAGTCTCCAAACCTTTTAGCCTATACTGCATAATGCTTGCAGAGAAAGACATATGATACTGGCACTGACAAACTATCATCAATGTTTAGCTGTGGATAGAGATTAATAGGGCAACATCATGCAGGCCATTTTTGTTAGCAGATGAAAGAAAGCTGGCAAGGTCACCATTTGTAGGAGTCTGATTTTTTGGATAATAGGAGTTTAGCACTAAAATTTTAATGCAAGTTGGGCTTTGAAGTCTCAGAATCAGACCATTTAAAAGAAGGCTCTACAGCCCCAACACCCCCACAAGAAAAAGAAATAATATCTTGGTGACCCCACCATAATACAGGTATTCTATTGGGGCTGCTGAGCCTTTGTCTTGTGGGAGGTGGGTAGGGGTGGGGGCAAGGGGGGGGGAATCAAGATGAGGGGGAGGGGTGGGAGCAGGGAGATGAGACAGCAAGAGGTGATTAAGAACAGGGGAAAGAAGGAGGAATAGGAGGTGTGGGCAAAGGGAGAGAGAAAGGATGAGAGAGAGAAAGGGACTGAGGGGTGAAGATGGGCTAGGGTCTAGAGCAAGAGGAGGTGGGGACAGGAGGAGAGCGGGAAGAGGCTGAAGGGAGGTTGGGTTCTGAAATGGGGAGAGAGGAGATGATGATACTGGACCTGTTGCTTACTGTTGAGAGCAGTACTTCTGATATAATGGATGATAATCTGAGATCCAGAGATCACCGGATGGCATAATTCAGTATTAGGGCATGGATGGTGAAGGCTCATTCAAAGACAAGAATCCTAGACTTAAGGAAAATTAACTTTGTATTCAACCCCCTGTTCCGGTGTGTAAGCCTAGAGGGAAGGGTCATACAACGTTCCCATTTCATCAACCTTTCTCCCACACAGTTTAGGGACCTGGGAATAGGTTCTTTCCAGTTGGGAGGAGGAATAAATCCTCCAAGACCCAAGGTGGCAAGGGTGATGTTTAGTTTCACTGTCCTGGGAAGCTATCTGTCAGGGCTAGGCAGCCCAGTTGTAGATAATCCCCAAACAAGAGCTGTCCAGAAGACTCTCAAGTCTGTCCAGTCACCTCCCATTTGGATTGGGCCTGCAGGTTCTGGTAGCCAGCAAGATTTCTCTGGCAGGGACAAGGCAGGCCATGGTCAGGGCAGGCAGTGTTCATCAGGCAGAGTTGTAGAATAGGCAGGGGTCAGGGCCTGCAGAGTTCAAGCAGAGTCATAGAATAGGCATGGGTCTGTGGCAGGAAGTCAAACCAAACATACAGGAAGAGCAAGGCAGGCAGAAGTGGTGCAGGTAAGGCTAGGACACACTGGCAGGAAGGCCAACAGAGAGCCTAGACACACAGGCGGAAACAAAATAAAACAAGGGTTAGAGGGTAGGGGTGCAGGACCTGGCACATATAGATGGAATAGGCCACTGGGAAGCCTAAATAAGACAAAGGCAAAGCAGGCAACAGACAGGCTAGATTAAGTTTGAGTTTATTAAAATTTGTAGTCCACTTTTATCACAAGCACAGGGCATTCAAAGTGGATAACAATATTTAAAAACATACATAAACAATTTACAAACTTAACAAAGTAACAGTTCACAGAACTAACAACAAAAACATGTAGTCTGAACTCTTGCTAATTAGATGATTAAAGTATTGTTAAATGGCTCCATGTAATAAATGTTAATACACAGCTCATAATTTGCTGAGATGACAGTCCAAGGTTGACAAGAGCCTCTTCCTGCTTAAATATTTTAAATGCTTCCATATAATCATCATTAATATGCAACTCATGTTAAGCTGAGATGACAGTCCAGAGTTAGTAAGAGCCAAGAACTACGGTAAATCTCATCTCTGAAAAGGTGTATCCAACCTGGTCCGGCTGCAGAAAGTGTACATCATAATCACAATGTTACTAATATTATGCTTGGTTAAACAAGAAAGTTTGTAAGCTTTCTTAAACATGTCATCTGCTTTGATGAGTCTTAAATGGTCTGACAAAGCATTCCAGATAAGGGGGCCAATCACTGAGAAAGCCCTGTCTCTTGTTAAATCGAGCAAGCTTGATTGATGGAACTTCCAGTAAGCACTTATTTTCTGATCTTAATGTTCTCGAAGAGTTTGCATATTCCAAGAATAGGGTTGGTCCAACAATCAGAAATATTGTAAATGATTTTATGGATCAGAGATGCTATTTAAAAGTGGATTCTAAATTTCATTGGCAGTCAGTATAGATGAAATAATGTTGGTGTTACTTGGTCTTGCACAGGGAAACAAGTTAGCACATGAGCAGCTGCATTTTGAACTAATTGCAATGGGCGTATAGTCGTAGATGGAAGACCTACGTACAGAGCATTGCAATAGTCAAGAAAACTTAACACTAGGGATTGAAAAAACAGTGTGAAAACTGCCTGGCTCAAGTAGTGAACAAAGTCTCCTAACCATTTGTAATATAAAGAATGATGTTTTGACAACTGCCTTAACCTGAGGAGTAAGTGACAAATTTGAATCAATGAGGATTCCCAAAAGTCAAACTGGCTTTTTAGTGAGAATGATGTGACCATTGAAATCCAAAGATTCAGAAATGTTGTGTGGAGGAAATTTAGTAAGCACAATGAGTTGTTTTATTGATATTTAACATCAATTTATTATGGAACAACCATCTGTTTACACATTGCAGACAAAGTGAAACCAATTTGAATATTTCTGACCAATCATTTGAAAGGCCACCGGGAGGCCTAGATAGAACAAGGGCAATGCAGGCAACAGACAGGCAAGCTAGGCCACTGGGAGACCTAGACAGGACAAGAGCAAACATATACAGACAAGAGCTATCGGGAGGCCCAAACAGGACAAGAACAAGGCATTGTACGTGCAGGGAGGAAGGACCACTGGGAGACCCAAACAGAGCAAGGACAAGGCAAGATAGCTCAAGGATGGCTAAAGCAAGGAGCCTGGGTGACTCGATGGGAAGGGAGGGGAAGGGAGGGGAAGGTGGGGGAGGGAACAGGGAAAGCCAGCGGGGTTTCCCAAGGGCTCGGCATGCACAATTTGCACTAGTGTGCACCCCCTTGCGCGTGCCAATCCCTGATTTTATAACATGCGCGTGGATTAGCACGCATGTTATAAAACCTTGTAAACCGGTGTGATATGTATATTATACAGGAACATCGGTATATAAAAACTAAAAATAAATAAATAAATAAATAAATACATATATACCTTGTATATATATCTATATACCTTGTATATAGAATGTACATAATGGAATGTATATAGAATGTATATAACTCCTGCTTCTTGTAAAAAAAACACCTTATCTCCCTCCTCTGTTCCCAGTATACTCAAAGGGGCGGATTTTAAGAGCCCTGCTCGCCTAAATCCGCCCAAAACCGGGCGGATTTAGGCAAGCAGGGCCCTGCCCGCCGGGAAGCCTATTTTACATAGGCCTACCGGCGCGCGCAGAGCCCTGGGACTCGCGTAAGTCCCGGGGTTCTCCGAGGGGGGCGTGTCGGGGGCGGGCCCGGTCGTCGCGGCATTTAGGGGGCGTGTCAGCAGTGTTTTGGGGGGCGGGTACGGGGGCATGGCTACGGCCCGGTGCGGTCCGGGGGCGTGGCCGTGCCCTCCGTACCCGCCCTCAGGTCGCTGCCCGGCGCGCAGGAGGCCCGCTCGCGCGCGGGGATTTACTCCTCCCTCCGGGAGGTGTAAATCCCCGGAGAAAGGTAAGGGGGAGGTGTAGACAGGGCCGGGCGGGTGGGTTAGGTAGAGGAAGGGAGGGGAAGGTGAGGGGAGGGCGTTAGAGGATTCCCTCCAAGGCCGCTCCGATTTCGGAGCGGCCTTGGAGGGAACGGGGGTAGGCTGCGCGGCTCGGCGCGCGCTGGCTATACAAAATCCATAGCCTTGCGCGCGCCGATCCAGGTTTTTAGCAGATACGCGCGGCTCCGCGCGTATCTACTAAAATCCAGCGTACTTTTGTTTGCGCCTGGAGCGCAAACAAAAGTAGGCTATTCGCGCTCCTTTTAAAATCCGCCCCATATAGTTCCAAGTTACTTCCCTGCCCCTTCCCTCCCCTCCCCCCCCAGTTATATCATTAGTTACAATGTAAAGCCCTGTCGGCTGAATTTGCTGTTGTCTGGAAACCGATGTGATGTCTCGTGCGAATGTCGGTATAGAAAAATGTTAAATAAATAAATAAATATATAAATAAATGTTATAAAATCGGGTGTGCCAGGTTGTGCAGACAAATGCACGCCCGCACGTATGTTTTAAAATCTGCCCCTGAGAAAATAAAAGAAAAGTTGAAACATAAAACCAGAAATGACAGCAGGAAAGGACCAAATGGTCTATCCAGTCTGCCCGGTAATCGTATGGTAGTTTGTGCTGTCCTGTGTAGGTTACCCCATGCTTATCAGTTTCCCAGACCATAAAAGTCAGGGCCCTCGTTGGTTGCTGTTTGAATCCAGTTCCCCATTACCCCACCCCCCCTGCTTATCTGTTTCCCACAGTAGCCTTTGTTGATTGCTGTTGCATCCAATTCCCTGTTGTGCCTTGCTGTTAAAGCAGAGAGCAATGTTTGAGTTGCATCAAAGTAATAGTCCTATTGGTTAAGGGGTACTAACTGCTGCACCATCAAGTTACTCCATGCACTCTTTTCTTCATTTCCATCCTTTAGCCTTTAAGATTCAACAGTATTTATCCCATGCCCTTTTGATTATTTCACTGTTTTGACCTCCTCTGGAAGGGCATTCCAGGCATCCACTATCCTCTCCTTGAAGAAATATTTTCTGACGTTGGTTCTGAGGCATCCTTCTTGGAGTTTTATTTTGTGACCCTGTTGCAGATCTTGGTATCATCCGCAAAGAGACAAACTTTACCTTCTATCCCTTCTGCAATGTTGCTAACAAAGATATTTTGAACAGAACCGGTTCCAATACTGATCCCTATGGCACTCCACTTAACACGGTTCTCTTTAGAGTAGGTTCCATTTTCCATTACATGCTGTCTCCTATCAGTCAACTAGTTGGTAATCCACACCACGACCTTGGTGCATACTCCAAAGTTTCTCATTTTGTTACAAGCCTCCTATGTGGAATGGTATCAAAAGCTTTGCTGAAATCCAAATAGATGACATTGAGTGCTCTTCCTCAATCCAGTTAAGAACATAAGAACATAAGAAATTGCCATGCTGGGTCAGACCAAGGGTCCATCAAGCCCAGCATCCTGTTTCCAACAGAGGCCAAACCAGGCCACTAGAACCTGGCAATTATCCAAACACTAAGAAGATCCCATGCTACTGATGCAATTAATAGCAGTGGCTATTCCCTAAGTAAATTTGATTAATAGCCTTTAATGGATTTCTCCTCCAAGAACCTATCCAAACCTTTTTTGAACCCAGCTACACTAACTGCACTAACCACATCCTCTGGCAACAAATTCCAGAGCTTTATTGTGCGTTGAGTGAAAAAGATTTTTTTCCGATTAGTCTTAAATGTGCTACTTGCTAATTTCATGGAATGCTCCCTAGTCCTTCTATTATTCGAAAGTGTAAATTACTGATTCACATCTACTAGTTCAAGAACTCTCATGATCTTAAAGACCTCTATCATATCCCCTCAGCCATCTCTTCTCCAAGTTGAACAGCCCTAACCACTTCAGCCTTTCCTCATAGGGGAGCTGTTCCATCCCCTTTCTCATTTTGGTTGCCCTTCTTTGTACCTTCTCCATAGCAACGATATCTTTTTTGAGATGCGGCGACCAGAATTGTACACTGTATTCCAGGTGCGGTCTCACCATGGAGCGATATAGAGGCATTATGACATTTTCCATTTTATTAACCATTCCCTTCCTAATAATTCCTAACATTCTGTTTGCTTTTTTGACTGCTGCAGCACACTGAACCGACGATTTTAAAGTATTATCCACTATGATGCCTAGATCTTTTTCCTGAGTGGTAGCTCCTAATATGGAACCTAACATTGTGTAACTACAGCAAGGGTTATTTTTCCCTATATGCAACACCTTGCACTTGTCCACATTAAATTTCATCTGCCATTTGGATGCCCAATCTTCCAGTCTTGCAAGGTCTTCCTGTACTGTATCACAATCCGCTTGTGATTTAACTACTCTGAATTTGTATCATCCGCAAATTTGATAATCTCACTCATCGTATTCCTTTCCAGATCATTTATATATATATTGAAAAGTACCGGTCCAAGTACAGATCGCTGAGGCACTCCACTGTTTACCCTTTTCCACTGAGAAAATTGTCCATTTAATCCTACTCTCTGTTTCCTGTCTTTTAACCAGTTTGTAATCCATGAAAGGATATCGCCTCCTATCCCATGACTTTTTAATTTTCTTAAAAGCCTCTCATGAGGGACTTTGTCAAATGCCTTCTGAAAATCCAAATACACTATATCTACCGGTTCACCTTTATCCACATGTTTATTAACCCCTTCAAAAAAATGAAGCAGATTTGTTAGGCAAGACTTCCCTTGGGTAGAGCCATGTTGACTGTGTTCCATTAAACCACGGCTTTCTATATGCTCTACAATTTTGATCTTGAGAATAGTTTCCACTATTTTTCCTGGCACTGAAGTCAGGCTCACTGGTCTATATAGTTACCCAGATCACCCCTGGAGCCTTTTTTAAATATTGGGGTTACATTGGCCACCCTCCAGTCTTCAGGTACAATAGATGATTTTAATGATAGGTTACAAATTTTAACTAATAGATCAGAAATTTCATTTTTGAGTTCCTTCAGTACCCTAGGATGCATACCATCTGGTCCAGGTGATTTGCTACTCTTTAGTTTGTTGATCTGGTCTACTACATCTTCCAGGTTCACAGTTATTTCGTTCAGTTTGTCTGACTCATCACCCCTGAAAACCATCTCCAGAACTGGTATCTCTCCAACATCCTCATTAGTTAACACGGAAGCAAAGAATTCATTTAGTCTTTCTGCAATGGCCTTATCTTCCCTAAGAGCCCCTTTAACCCCTTGGTCATCTAATGGTCCAACCGACTCCCTCACAGGTTTCTTGCTTTGGATATATTTTAAAAAGTTTTATTATGAGTTTTTGCCTCTATGGCCAACTTCAATTCAAATTCTCTCTTCGCCTGTCTTATCAATGTTTTACACTTAACTTGACAATGTATATGTTTTATCCTATTTTCTTCAGATGGATCCTTCTTCCATTTTTTAAAGGATGTTTGTTTGGCTAAAATAGCCTCTTTCACCTCACCTTTTAACCATGACTGTAATCGTTTTGCCTTCTTTCCACCTTTCTTAATGTGTGGAATACATATGGACTGCGCCTTCTTTAATCACCAATCAAAAAAGTCTGACAGGACCTTCCTCTGGTGAATCCATGCTGTCTCGAGTCCAGCAACTTAATGGATTGTAGATAGTTGGGTATTCTTTCTTTCAGCAGCATCTCCATTGATGATTTTCCAACCACTAAAGTAAGGCTAACTGGCCTGTAGTTTCCAGCCTCCTCTCTGCCACCACTCTTATGAAGTGGGACCACAACCGCTCTTCTCCAGTCTCGCAGTACTACTCCCATTTCCAGGGATCTATTGAACAGGTCATTTAGCGGATCTGCCAGGACATCTTTGAGTTCTCGTAATATCCTGGGATGTACCCAGGTGCGGATTGGCCTATTGGGGGATCGGGCATCCCCCAGTGGGCCGGTCGCTCTAGTCACGTGGTCTGCCGAGCGCGGCCGTGACAGAGCCGAGCTCGGCAGACCATGTGGTATCTCCTGGGCTGGCCTGGGCGGCAAATCCCCGGGCCGGTCATCATCGGGAATCTGCCACTGGATGTACCTCATCCAGCCTCATGGCTGTGTCCACATTCAGTTTTCCTACCTCTTCCCATACATACTCTTCTGTAAAATGAGTTGTGTCTAGTCCATTCCCTTCTATGGTCTTGTCAACAGCATTGGTCCTTCTCCAGGATCTTCTTTAGTGAACACAGAACTGAAGAATTTGTTTAATATTTCTACCATTTTCTTGTCTGTCTCTGCACATTGCTCCTCATCACTTTTCAATTTCACTATACCACTTCGAGCTTTTCTTCTTTCTCTTATATATCTGAAAAATGTTTTGTCACCTCTCTTTATCTCATGGGCAATCCTTTCTTGACCTTTTGCTTTTCTGATTTCTTTCTTCGTCTCCCTCAATTTCACCAGGTATTGATCCCTGTGTTCCTTTTTTGGAAACCTTTATACTGCTTGATTGTTAATCTTTTTGCCTTTATTTTTGCAGCCACTTCCTTTGAGAACCAAATTGGTTTCTTTTTCCTTGAACATTTGTTTACTTTCTAACATATAGATTTGTTGCCTTTGTAATAGCTCATTTTAATTTAGCCTACCTTGCCCATTTTCTCTCAGTCTTCCAGTCTTCCTCCAGGTACATTCCATTTTGTCAAAGTCCATATAATTTGAAATTCAAAGCTCGGATCTTCGTGTGACTTCTTTGTATCTTATTCACAATATCAAACTTACTGCCTGATGATCACTTGTACTCAGGTGGGCACGTGTCCGGACATTATAGACATTATCCCCATTTGTGAGCACTAGGTCCAAGATTACACCATTCCTTGTGGGATCCTTTACCATTTATTTGAGCATAGCCCCTTGGAGGCTATGCTCTACATCCAGCAGATTAAAATCTCCAATGAGCAACATTTCTTTCTTCCTTTCCATCTTTTTGATGTCTCTGATCATATCTCTGTCCAGCTCTTCTGTCTCAATTGGAGACCTATAGACCACATCAATGTAAATGGAAGCCTCATCATCCTTTTTCAGGCTAGCCCATAATGCTTCTTCCCTACCCCATGTCCCCTGCATTTCAACTGCTTGGATATTGCTTCTGACATAAAGTGCTACTCCTCCCCCTTTCCTATACTCTCTGACCTTCCTTAATAAATTATAGGCAGGGATGGCTGTATCCCATTCATGTGACTCTGTCAACCTTGTTTCTGTAACAGCAATGATGTCCAGATCCACTTCCACCATTAGAGCCTGCAGATCTTGTATTTTATTGCCCAGTCTATGAACATTTGTGTTCATAGCTTTCTAGCTTCTCTCCTTCAGATTACTACTCTTCTTGGACTTCTTTTGTGCCTTAATCAGCTAAATTTTGTTATCCCCCTTCATCCATTTCTTTGAGATTTGGGGGGGTTACATTCCAATTTCCATCTGCCACTCCCGTCTTCTAGTTTAAATGCCTTATGGCATAAGATTTGAATTTATCACTTAGGATCTTTTTTCCTGCCACAGACAAATGTATGCCATCTTTGACATAGAGCCTTTTACAGCTCCATACTTGGCCCCAGCCCCCAATATATCTAAAACTTTGCTCCTTACACCAAGTGTTGAGCCATGCATTGAAGTAATGTAGATGGCCTAGCTTCTCTTTCTGCTTTCCATGAACAGATAATACTTCAGAAAAGGCAATAGTTTTCACCATGTGAGTAATCTGCTTCTCCAGAGTCTGGAAATCTCTCTGTACCATTTGGATGCTGTTTCTAGCAAGGTCGTTGGTTCCCAGATGGATGATAATATCAATTTCAGAGTCCTTACTTTCTTCTTTGATTGCATTAACTATCTGAATAGCATTTCTACCAACCAATGATCCTGGAAGGCTTTTAATTACAGTGTTCCCCTAAAACAAAAGTTCCCAAATTAGTGCTTCTGATGTCACCCAACACAATGAGCTTTTTCTTATGGTTATTGATTGTTTTATGGAATTTCTGCATGCATTGGGTTTCTTTTTTCTTTTCAGATACCACGTCAATCTCCATCACTAGAGCTTCTTCATTATCTACTACAGAGAAGGCATTTTGTACTTGTGTCACTTAAGAGAGTGTGTGTCTCTGCATCACAGGTCTTACTCTCCCAGAGCCCACTGTAATCCATTTGTTCTTGGGTTCCTGCAGGCTCTGTGTAAGAGTGTATGTGTGTGCGTGTGTGTGTGTGTGTGGGGGGGGGGGGGAACATGTGGACTGAACAATTGTGAAGAATGGGAGTCTTTGGGTCATATGTCTTATCCTACCTGAGCCCACTCTAATCCAGTTTTTTCTAGGCTTTTGAATTTTCTGTGGTAATGGGGAAACAATTACTGAATACTGAAAAGTGGGTGAGGATTTCTTGGCGGTTGCTTAGCAAATATTTCTGTTTGGGTTCATTGTGGAAAGGCCAGAAGCAGGACCACATACAATACAAATAGGATTGGAAGTGATGCAAACCTCAATCAATTTCCGGAAAAGCGTGTTGTTGAGGAGCTAGCTAAACTTAAAGCAAAAAGTGATGGGGGTCGAAGAGAAAAAAATCTAAGAGTATTAAGGAAATATTAGTTCTGGCAGCTCCACTGGCTGATCTTTTCAATGCTTCTTTAGAATCGGGAGTAGTTCCGGAGAACTGGAAACAGGCACATGTGTTTCCTCTTCACAAAAGTTGAAACAAGGAGGACGCTGGGAACTACAGGCTGGTTAGTCTGACTTCTGTAGAAAGCAAATTAATGGAATCACTGCTAAAATAGAGGATGGTGAAGTTTCTGGATCCAATGGATTGCAAAATGTAAGGCAGCATCAACACAGTAGAGACAGCTTGAAATTTAATTTCACTTTAGTTCCCTGAGTTTTGTTTCCTGAATCATAGTATCTCAATGGGGAAGGGCAGCAGGTGTAAATTTTAAGAGAACATTTATTTAAATTTTATCATGTCAAGCAGTTTAAATGTACTCAGGATAAATCTTTTTACATTTTTCGCATTCAGCAGAGCAAAAACAGGGTTGTGTGGCAGAAATGCAGTTTTCTCTTAGCATTTGTATCTTTATAGTTCACAGTATCTTCACTTTAATTTCTTAATGTTAAATACATTCTACTTCTCCTGTAAAAAGAATCTTAATTTATGTCCTCTCTTGCTATTTCTCAAGAGTCCTAAATTTTATGGTGTAGCATAAAAAGGTTTTAATAACATAAGCAGTGAAGTGTCATGCTAGGTCAGACCAATGGTCCGTTGAAGCCAGGATCCTTCCTCAACAGTCACCATTCTGGGTAGCTTAGAAATACCTGGAAGAATGGGGACATTTTCTTCCAATATATGTTGCTGGTCTAGTTTAGCTTTTTGAAATCAAGCAACTTCACAAATTACATTGCTTTGCATCCATATTAGATACCAGGGGCTCCAGTGCCATTTTTAAAGGAGTGCGAGTTGGACAAACGTGAGTGGACAATGTTTCTGCTTTTATCACCTTGAGGACCTCCATGGGAGGGCAATGGGAGCTGAGGAACTCCCCAGCCTTGAAAACCCTTTTTGGGATGGGAAGGGGTTGGAGGGGCCTGGGCCCTGTTTTCTTTGCAGGGTGAGAGAAGGGTCAGAAGGGCTCATGAATGCCCTGGGCCCTTCTTGGGGGACAGGAGGGAGGCTTAGGGAAAACTGTTTTGAGAATTTTATTTGGTTTAATGTTTATTTTATTTCAGAAAACAAACTGAACCAAAATAAACATTAAACAGATCAAAAAAATGTAAGAAATATTTTCCTGAAATAAAAGAAAAAACAACTAAAACAAATTTCTTTGGCTTGCATATCCCTAATATGAGGACAAACGTAAAGATCTAAACATGTATATTTATTTCCTGGAGAAAAGGAGGGGAAGTGGAGGTATGATGGAGACATTTAAATACCTCCAATAAATAAATGCACAGGAGGAAAGGATGTTCTGGGATGAAAAAAAAAGGTGTCATATCATACAATGATATAATATTATATCGAAAAGAAAAAAAAAGGAATATTCATACTTTTTTCACAAATCATAGTGGAAAAAAGTTAAGACCAAGAAAAAAAAAGAGCAAATTAACATTATAATAAAGAAAAAAGAAAAAGAGAAACAGACCAAACACCATCTTATCTAAAGCCTACTGCTAAAGAGCTAAGGGGTCATTGATGTTACCCAGGTAGAGAGTCCATCAAGCTAGGTTGAGAGAACATTGCACAAATCTCATCTTTGGGTGAGTTTCCTCACTCCGAAGGTAATCAAATACTCACAAGAGAGCACTGTCTCTGTCTCTCTCTCTCTCTCTCTCTCTCCCTCTCTCCCTGATAGCTAGGCTGGCTCTCCAGGAGCTTGTAACTACCAAACATGGTCGTCGTCCCCCCCCCCCCCCCAGTGGTTGTATGTAGGAAATACAACAATTCTAGCACTTATCACAATTTGCACTAAGATAGTGCTTCACAGAGGTATTAGCACAAATTGAGATAAACTGTCTATTATCACAAAACACACCCCTTTTCCTATCACATGTAATATTTAGTGCATTTTGATAAATCCAGGCCTAAATTAGGTGTGTGAATCCAGGAATAATCTCAGTTGAGAAGGTTCGAAGTAAATGTAATGAACATTAAGATGCTTTCCAAAGCATTTACATGGAGATCTCAATATAAACTGTGCTACTAAGAACAAAACCTCAGACTGCATATCAAGAAATTTCTTCCTGCGTTCTTGGATTACTCTGGTAATACCAGGAAATATCCATAATTTTTGACCATAAAAGGGCTGTAACCTATTACGGAAGAAATACTTTAAAACTACATTTCTATCATTCAAAAAAGCAAAGGTGACTAATAGAGTTCCCCTTTTTGAAACAATTTGCTGAGATGATTTAAGAAAATCAGTTAGATTTAAGGATGTATCTTGTGCTTGATCTTCATCGATTCCCATCGCCTGCTGTGGCAAATAATATGCTTTAATAATTGCTGGCATAATCTCCTGTAGGAATCTTGAGAGCTCGAGAAATATAGTTCTTGAAAAGATCCAACTGTGGTATAAGTTTAACACAGGAAAATTAAGAACTCTAAAATTCTAACCTCAAAACATTCTCAGTGTTCTCTAGCTTCTTGGACTGAATCAGGTCTGACTGAACCAGACCATGTTGAATTGTCTCTACTGTAGAAATTCAAGAGTCCAAGCATTCAATTTTAGACCCATCTAAAACGACTGATTTATCAATTGCCAGTAAACGCTGATTAGTGTCCAAGGAAACTTTAGTTAGTGAGGAAATAGAGGCTTTTAATGCAACTAAAGCATTTCAGACAGCATCCACTGTAATAACAGCTGGCTTAACTAAAGTTACCTTAGGAACTGAGAATATCCTGGAATCTGAACCACCTTCACTCAGAAATGTGTTATTTTCCAAAGAGTCTCCTCCAATTCCCAGTGAAGAAGACAGCCTCAGAGGAAATTCAGGTGTAATTCCTTGAACGGGAGTAGAGGAAACTCCTCCACTTAACTTCTCCGATAAGACCTCTAAGGTATGCGCTGAAACTGCCGTGGTAGCGGCTCCCCCAGGCACTGGAGTTGCCCGATTAAATACAGGGCTAACTGGCCTCAGCTCCGCTTCTACCAGCATTGTGATAAAAGGAGGAGAAGGTGTGGTAGGTGCGCCAGGACTCAGACGTTTCATCAGCCTGCAGCGCCGGCGTTCACTCAGTGTCGGTGTCCACAACGGCGCTTGTACCCGGCATACATGTTGGTGGAGAGGAAAAGAAACCCTCGATCTGAGGCTGAAAGAAGCCTGGGCAATCGCCCTTGGTTTAGCATTTCTCTTAATGTGAGGTATTCTTGAAAAAGAAATAAAAACAAGATATACAAGAGAGCCCCTTCCCTGCTTCTCAAAGCGTGGCCATCTTGGTCAGCATTACTGAAGTTTGTGTTTCTGTTTGACCAACTAATAATCTTCCTCCAAGCAGAAAAAAGTAAATGCTGGTAGACTTCCTGTTGGGGACGATGTCCGACCCAGTTTGTATATACATATCCAGTGAGGTTGCATTTACAAGTTGTTGGAAGTAGTAATTTAAGGTGTACGGTTTCCTACAGATAGCAGATATCCCTTTTCACTTCACTGCAATTCTTTCAGCTTGGTGCTGAGACCTATCTGCTAGCGATGTGCAGAGGGATGCCATATGTTGCATTCGGGATTCGTATTCGTCGGGGGGCAGATACATTGCATTCGGCAAGAGGGCCCCCGATACGTTCATGCGTTAATTCTTATTTGTTTCCCGGCTAAAATTGGATTAACTACAACCCCCCACCCTCCTGCCCCCCCCCCCCCCAAGACAACAAAATTCCCTGGTGGTCCAGCGGGGAGTCCGGGAGCCATCTCCTACACTCACGCCCTCAGCTGCCGGTATTCAAAATGGCGCCAATAGCCTTTGACCTTACTATGTCACAGGGGCTACCGGTGCCATTGGTCGGCCCCGGTCACATGGTAGGAGCAATGGATGGCCGGCACCATCTTGTGCTCCTACCATATGACAGGGGCTGACCAATGGCACCGGTAGCCCCTGTGACATAGTAAGGGCAAAGGCTATCAGTGCCATTTTGATTACTGGCAGCCGATGGCCCGAGTGCAGGAGATTGCTCCCGGACCCCCGCTGGACCACCAGGGACTTTTGGCAAGTCTTGGGGAACCCTCCTGACCCTCACAAGACTTGACAAAAGTCCCTGGTGGTCCAGCGGGGAGTCCGGGAGCCATCTCCTGCACTCACACCCTTGGCTGCCGGTATTCAAAATGGCGCCAATAGCCTTTGCCCTTACTATGTCACAGGGGCTACCGGTACCATTGGTCAGCCCCTGTCACATGGTAGGAGCAATGGATGGCCGGCGCCATCTTGTGCTCCTACCATATGACAGGGGCTGACCAATGGCACCGGTAGCCCCTGTGACATAGTAAGGGCAATGGCTATTGGCACCATTTTGAATACCGGCAGCCGAGGGTGAGTGCAGGAGATGGCTCCTGGACCCCCCGCTGGACCACCAGGGAGTTTTGGTAAGTCTTGGGGGGGGTCAGGATGGTGGGGGGTTTGTTTAAATTCGCTCCTTTAGACGGCCAAATAATTCGGCGAAGATTTGTTGTATTCATGGGGAATCGTGATACGTTTCGCTTCCCCATGAATACAACAAATATAGCCCTATACATTGCAGATTACCAATACGTAGGAAACAAATGCACACCCCTACTTTCTGCTTAAGTTCCCTATTTCTGGTCTTGTGATGGTATCAGTATATAAAAAAGTTCCTGCTGCCTTTCTGTCTGGTAGCATGTATGTCTTTATCTTTGGTCTCTCAAGTAGCTGATTTCCAAGAGGGTGTGTACTGCCTTTGCATCTTTCATCCCAAAACTCTAAATTTTTATTTTATTTATTTTGTGTTATTGGTTTAATGCTTTAATTTGTTACATTTGCTCGCTCGCAGGTGGCCCTAGGAGCCAGCTCACTTACCCAGCCCTGCTGACACCTTCCTCTTCATGGCCGGATGCCGCTGTCATCAACCACTGGGGCCTCTTCTTAGTCGTGCACAGCACGCGCCAACCTACAAAGGCCCCATGGTGGCAACAGCACTTGCCAGTGCCTTTGGATGATATCACATGGCTGGGTATTTAAACCCCGGCTGTGCAATGCAGCATCACCTCAGCAAAGGGTTGACTTCAGCCTGAAGTGCTAGTTGCTGCCATGTCTCGTCTCTCCAGCCTGTTCCAGCCTTTGTCTCTTCAGCCTTGGCCAACTTGTCTTCATCTCTTCAGCCTTGTCCAGCATGTCTTCATCTCATCAGTCTTGCCAAGCCTGCCTTTGTCTCTTCTGCCTCACCCTTCCTACAACATCTCTAACCTCAGACGGATTACTGGTATTGACCTCAGCCTGGATTCTCATTACCCTTGCCTGCCGCCTGTCACTGACCGTAGCTTGGATTCTCGGTACCTTTGCCTGCCTCCCACCTCCAACCTCAGCCTGACCTTGGATCTTCTCTTTTGCCAGCAGCCAGAGACTGCCTGCTAAGACCTGCAGGTCTCTGGAACCCAAAGCTCCAGTTAGTCTCTGAACCGTCTGCTCTGCCAGTTGGCAGAGAGAACCTACAGGGCCTCCCCTGAAGGTGGTGTCAACCTCACCCCAGCACAAGGGTCCACAATCCTAACATAATTATTGCACAGTTATTCCCTTTTTGCTCAAACCATCATCAGATCAACTTATTTTAGTATAAAAAAATCCATCTTAAATACAGACAAGTCTGCCTTACTTCTTGTGAACTTTCCTTATGTGAGCCCTTTGTTTATTTTTGTGTTCCACACTCTGGCAGTTTTCTTGAATCCACACACGTGCTTTAGTAGTTTGCATACATGATCTAGTTTTACTGTATTTCTAAATCCTAGTGACTATTCCATCTAGATTTTTTCATTGACTTCGCTATGTAGGAATGCTGTTTTCACACTCAGATGTTTAAACTGCATTCCCTTTCCCACTGCTACACTAATTAATTGCTCTGAGTGTTGTATGTGTAACCCCATCGCCAGGTGTGGACTGCGCTCCGATGGGGTCATAAATGAATGTGTTAGTCTCTCTGGAACACTCCTGACTAGCTCTGTCACAGTCCCTCTTTCCCCCAGGGTTGGGATTCTTTGTCGGTGGGGGGAAAGACTTAATTTTCAGGGCCCAGAGTGATGGGGGTGACTTTTGATAACTTTTGATTCCCTGGGAGAGGTGAAATGAATTTTCCTCCAAGGTGTGTGCTGCAAGTACCAAATAATACACTGGAGTCACTGGTTGAGTGTCCAAAAAAAAAAAAAAAACTTTACTGGAGATGAAGCAGGTGAAATATGGCACAAATAAATCAGTCCTCAGCACCACAGGAGCTCTTTTGTTACAGTCTGCTTCCTCTCTCTCTGTGCAAGGGGGAATCTTTCACACTCCAGGTCTTGGCTCCCAAGTCGGCAGGGTAGCCTTAACTGGGCAGGAAAACCCCTTCCAAAACTGGCAAAAAGGGTAAACCAGTCTAATGCACAGAAAGTCCGAAAATCCTCTCTCTCTCCAGAGGCGAAGACTCCAGATGGGTTTCCTCAGAGATCTCAAATGATTTCTTACCCACAGTTAGGCAATGATCATTTCCTGTTTTCTTTCTTAATTGGATCCCGATGGGAAGGATCCTCTCAGGAACCTGCAGCTCTCACTGTTCATCTTTAAGCAGGAAAGGTCAGGAGAAATCTGCTTTCTGGATCTTTAACCAACAAGTTCCTTTTCCCCCAAAATGAAGTTAACAACAGAGTTACTTCTTGCTTTGGGTCACCACCATTACTCCTTCCTCATTAAGGGTGCAGAAGGGCCGGCCTTCCCTAACCTGGGCAGCCCCAGACACAGGGTTCCATCTGCCCTGAATCCAGGTGGTTCCCAGGGTCTCACAAGGCTCCTATCACAAAAAATCTAAAAATCCCAAAACAACCCAGAGGGAAGCACCAGCCAGCCAATTAGTAAACTGGTAGGAACCACCTCCTAACCTTGCTTAAGATCTCCAGGCATGGTTTTCTTGAATCCTTCAATAGGCCTGAAAACCAAGGTAAAACAAATACTGAATTACCTCATTAAACTCTGCCTGAATTTACTATGTAATCTGGAGAGAACAAATATGAAAATTAGGAGCAAGTTTACTTATCCTAGTCCATACAATAGTAAGAAGAGAGTAGTGACAGACTTCTTAATTTATCCGGTACTAGTAGGCAGATCAGGCCTAAGCTCATTTTTTGAATTTAAGAAAATTTCCAATTGGTCTGGTTCCAAAAAGACATATCTGGTAGTTTCTAAATTTAAGACACATTTGCATGGAAATGTTATCATTATTTTTGCACTGGATGCCTATAACTTTTGGGGGTTTTTTAACTTATACCTCCTCCATTGCAGAATTAAAGTTATACGGCACTGGTTTTGGGCGTGCATAGGTATTTATGTGCACACCCCTTGGCCCCATCCTGGAATGCCCACATCCCACCCACACTGTGCCCATACCACACCTCTTTTTCTTCTGATGCAAGATAGTTGCACATCTGCACTCATGCGTTAATCTGCCCGCTTTATAAAATCGGGTGAGCATGCGCTAGAACTAGATGCTCGCCCATCTCCCGATTATGGCATGCATCCAGCTTTTAAACTTCACCTTTTAATGAGCAAATATCTTGTCTTAGTCCTTGCTTTTACAACAAGTTGGGCCTTGTACTGCTCAACTTTGCCTTCTGTCTTATACTTAATTTTAAATGGCCGTTTACATCCTATAGTCTTTCTGTTCAGTGGTATCTGAGTGAGCATCCAGGTTTGATGTTCATAGTTACATGGGCTGTGCTTCTTCTGCTGCTGCCTTTTTCCATTTCTTGGCCACCTCTTCAGATATGCAAAATGTCTTCCCAGGATGTTGACTTGGGTGGCCTCCAGGTACTGACTTTGTAGGGCAGGCAGAGAAGTGGTTTGCCTTTTGTTGTGATGGCTGAGTGTCCGATGTCAATATTTGCAGATGATTGGGCTTATCCCTGTTTTTCAGCAGGTTCTGTGCTAAGGTTTTGTTTCACAGAATATTCTTCTTTTACAATAGTTTGTTTTTTTCTGCTTTTTTTGGTTTTTGTAGAGCAGGGACTATAAAATTATTTAATACATAATTCTAGTGCTGGAATGCCACAAACAGGTCTGGTTTCCAGGATATCCATGATGAATATGTATAAGGTACTTGCACTAACTCTATTGTATGCAAATATATATCATACATATTCACCGTGGATATCCTGAAATCCAGACCTGTTCGTGCGCTCCAGCACTGGAATTGCCTACCCTTGTTGTAGAGTCACAGAGTTAGTACTTGGGTTTTCTGCAAAAGTCACACTGTTTCTGATGATTACCTTTTCTGTGCTAGGGGTATGCACATACATTTTTTCATTTTGTTTATTTTTCTTTTTTTTCAGTTTGTTATTTCATTTCTTTTCATTTATTTAAAAGGATGTAAACTGAAAGAAACAACAAACAAAAGAAAAAAAAAAAAGAAAAAAAAGAAAAAGGTCAAAGAAACAAAAAAGGCAAGCCTTTTTAGAGGAGGAAAGAAAATTCCTCCCATGCCTCCCCCTCCGATCTCTCCCAAACCTTCCAACCCTCTTATGACTGGCCCTTCAGTGAGCCACTAGATAGCCCTAGGTCCCATACCATCAGGACTAGTAACAGCATTAGGATTTTCCATTCTCCTTCACATCTCTCCACTGAGCTGACTGTGGGCCTCATTTTCCAAGCACTTTACCGCGTGCGATAAATTCGCAAATCGCGTTAACAGCTGGTAACGCGATTTGCGAATGCAAATTAGTCATTTGGTATTCAGGGGGCGGAGTCAGGGCGGAGCATATGTAAAGCAGGAACCTGTGTATCGTGTGCGGCGAAACAGCCGCAGTGTTAGCGCGGCTGCTATCGCGGCTAATAACTACAACTCCAACCTCGCGTTATGGACTGCGTTACAGGCCTGAAAAGGATTACCGCCATCCACGATAGTCCCAGACAGCCTGTTTCAGGGAGGGAGAGAGAGAGAGAGCAAGAGAGAGCACCTTACTATAGTGCCTATGCCCTACATAGGTATTTTAACCCCTATAGGAGGGCCACCTACTAACTCGGGGTGGGGATTAGGTATGAGCGTCGGGGGTTGGGGGCCACTTTCGCATTCCACATGAGACCTACGGACTGAACAGTGGTCTCTAGTGCAGATTTGCTGGCCGTCGGAATGAGGACGCTCACTCCAAGCGGAGATTTGGCCAACATTCTCTCAACCTAGCATGTTGTTGCCCAGGTAGAGTGTCCATCAAGCTAGGTAGAGAGAACGTTGCCCAAACCACTTCTTGGAGTGAGCGTCCTCACTCCGACAGCCAGCAAATCTGCACTAGAGACCACTGTTCTGTCCGTAGGTCTCATGTGGAATGCGAAAGTGGCCCCCAACCCCCGACGCTCATACCTAATCCCCACCCCGAGTTAGTAGGTGGCCCTCCTATAGGGGTTAAAATACCTATGTAGGGCATAGGCATTATAGTAAGGTTCTCTCTCTCTCTCTCTCTCTCTCTCTCTCTCTCTCTCTCTCTCTCTCTCTCTCTCTCTCTCTCTCTCTCTCTCTCTCTCTCTCTCTCTCTCTTTGACATATCGTGCACCGTGATGAAAGAATCATCGTGCAGTGGGAAAACATTGTGTGCGGCACTAATGTTTTGGCGAAAACATCGCCGCACACGATGTTTCCCCACTGCACGAAAGAAGCCTCATTTGCATTGGTAACGCCCCCCAATGCGATATTGGAAAATAAGGCCCTGTGATTGGCTAATCCGAGGGCATAAGGCAGAGTTAGAGGAAGAGAGTGTGTGGTCATTTTGAGTTAGGTTTTGAAGAGTAAGGAGCTATTTTTACTTTCTCCTGGTGATTTGGGCCCAGTAACCTAGCTTGGTGTTTTTTTTCTTGCATTAAAGCAGATTCCTCATCAGTAACCGCCCTGTCTGAGAGGGCCTGCCTCCCTTTTTTTAAGAGAGAGGTTTTTGTAGATTTTTTTCAGCTTTTGGATAGTTTTTCTTGTTCTGGGGAACACCCTGTGCTTTGAAGAAGGGCAACCCCCCTCAATCTGGACAGCAGGGGCTGGAGACCTGTGAGCATCCCCTCTATTCCTTAGAAGCAAGACAAGTGACAGCACTACTCAGTATGAGATATTTTGGATAGAGACATTTGGATTTTTCCCCTTTTTGTTAGTGTGGAGGGTTTTTTTTTTCCCACTCCTCTGCACACTTATGGAAGGAAATAGAGGACTGTAAGCAGAACTGGAACATCAGGCTTCTCTTCCAGAGAGGTCATCCGAGGTTGTAACATCAAGTCTTGGGATCTTCACCCCAAAGGGAACAGAAGACAGGCTGTGGGCATCAGACTGAACTTTGGACTCAGGTAGGATGTTTTCATGGCATGGAGCGTGCCCCAGAATTCCCCAATCTACTGGGCTGTTTGCAGAGATGAGGAGACAGTGGCAAGCTCCCTCTCAGGAGCTAGAGAGTTGGACATAAGCAACCCACAAGAGAGACAATGTAAATAGTTCAAGTGTATAGTTTCATTTGTGGCATATTTGTGGGACAGTAATTGAATTTTTGGAAATAATCAGTAAACAATGTAGTGGACCTTACGGTCACGCTACAAGTAAGACCTGAGTGTTAGGTGTCAGCTAGTTAATGTAGGATGGTTGTAGGGGTGGGGAAGTTCCATTCAAATTCAGCCCCTCCTTCTGCGAGGTCTGGAATGGCCATCCCCCTGGAGATACTTTATAACAGTGCTCTGGCTAGAGCTTGGGAGACAGTCCCTTTTGGTTTTCACAAGTATAGGAGATAGTTAGGAGCAATGTTCCCTCCAAGGAGTGACTAGATGTGTGCATATGTTTGTTTGTGTGAGCAACAATTTTTGAGTGCCATTAGTAGCATTACATTTCTGTATATAACACAAAGAAAAATGTGCTATTTGTAAATAACCATGTAAAACCTGTGAGTGATGCTTCAAAATGTATGAGCAAACGCTCAAGGGCTCAACACAGGGAACTATGGTAGGAGCTTAGCTTTTGTTATTTTGCAGGCCCAGTCAGAGGAGCCAAGCAAGCCCATTTTGGCCCATTATGGCGCCAGCCATACGGCCGTATGGCCGGCGCCATTTTGCAATACGGCATTATGATTCGAGTGCAGGAGGTCGCTTCCGGACCCCCGCTGGACTTTTGGCAAGTCTTGTGGGGGTCAGGAGACCCCCCCCAAGCTGGCCAAAAGTCCCTGGGGGTCCAGTGGGGGTCCGGGAGCGATCTCTTGCGCTCGTGACGTCGGGGGACAGGAACCAAATTGGCGCCGGCGCTACCTTTGCCCTGTCATATGACAGGGCAAAGGTAGCGTCGGCACCATTTCTATTAACGCACCCGTGGCCCGAGACTGGAAGATCACACTGGGACCCCCCCGCTGGACCCCAGGTAATTTAAGACATTTTGGGGGGGTTCGGGAGGGTGGGGGATTTATTTTAAAGGGTCGGGGTGGGTTTTAGGGTTGTTTTAGTGTGCCGGTTTTCCCGCCCTCCCCCTTCCCCTCCCCCTTCCCCCGATTTACGATTTTTGACGATAAATCGGGGGAATTCCTATTGTATATCGCCTCTAACGATTTTTGACGATTTAAAATATATCGGACGATATTTTAAATCGTCAAAAACGATTCACATCCCTAGTTTTCTCCACTATTTTAGAATAAAGTCTGTTCTGCAGGTATGCAATTGTGACTATTGTTTCATCCCAGTATTTTTCAGGTAGTGCAAATTCTGTCAGCATACATCTGATCATTACAGCTAGGGTCCCCTTTTTTCTTTCAGCTTGGATACATGTGCCATACATATCCATTTTGCTTGGATATGTATGGCATGGGTGTGTGATGCTTGAGTCCATGAAATCTCAGGAAGACGTCAACTAATGAACTCACCTCCGTTGTCAGTTCAAAGTGCAAGTGGCTTGTATTGAAATCTGTTGATTGCCATGATCACATAATTCTGTAGTTTGTCCAATTCTTTATCCTTGTTTTTCATGACAGATGTGACTGTGTACCTTGAGAAATCAGCTACAAAAGTCAATAGGTACCTGCTCCCACTTGGTAGATTTGGGAACCCTCAATGGACCACCAACACCAGTGTGTATGAGCAAGTGGTTTCATGGCTCTGGTCTGGCTCATCTTGGGAGAATTAGTCTTGTGGCTTTACTCTGATATTACAGTCACACCTCATAGTTACTGGAAATTTTAATAGTATTAAGTCTTTATTTACTGCAGTATTTTACACTTTCCGAGTATCTGTAACTCAAACGTAGATGCCACAGATGAATGTAGTCATTGTGTTGCCTATTTGCAGTGAGTCTCACCAGCTGCTTAACTGTGTTCAGACAATACAGGTGCTCATCCACAAAGACAATGGTTAGAAGCCTTTCCCCCTTTTGAATTGTAGGGTGACCTTCCTTACTGTCAGGTGCTTGACAGATAAGAGTCCCTCTTCTAAATCAAGAACTTACAGCACATATGTCACTGGTATGCTTAATGTACCTCTGTGTGTATTGTTTCGATGTAGGAGTCCTTGTCCAAGCCCTTAAGCAGTAATGCTGCTTCCATCTGTGAGGTAGATCTTTTCTTAGTTGCGTAGGCCAGCTGTGTGAACATGCTTATCATTGGTTGTGTAACTCGTGGTAAGTTTGTGTTATTTTAAAACATCCACGCCACCCTTCTGCTGCTGTGTTAGTGAGTATAGTCTTAGCCTGGTGTGGCAAACTCCAGTTCCCAAAAGCCATAAGCAGGCCAGATTTTTAGGATAGCCATGATGCCATGAATATGCATGAGCTATATTTGCATACAATGGAGGCAGTGCATAAAATTCTATGCAATGTGATTGTGGATATCCTAAAAAGCAGAGCTGTTTGTGGCTCTTGAGGATCAGAGTTGCTCCACCCCCCCCCCCCCCCCCTTAGCCTTTTGCCTGGGTGCTTGTGAAGTTGGTTCTTGTTCTGCTTTCCATGTGGTACAGTCTTTCTTTAAGTGTCTCTACTTCTTGCACCAGAAACATGTTCATGGTTCTTTCTAGTGAACTTTGATGTCTGTAGTTTTCAGTGCAACTTTCCTATTCAAGTCCCACATAACTTCCGTTCTACACAGAAATTCATTCCACAAACTCTAACACCAATTTAATCTCAGGCCTTGTCTCAAGGATATGGATGAATGCACTGAATAATTCTGGAAGTTACAAACAAATAAGGCAGTTATATGACCATCTTTATTTCTCCCTTTGCATTAATTCTTCCTTGCATTGATTACTGTAATTCTCTATTTTTGAGACTGTCTGTATTTACGATTAAAGCCCTAGAGAGAGATAATTCAGAACTCGGCAGCAAGGTTATTAACTTGTACATCCAGATTTGAGCATATAACCACCCTGATTCAAAATCTCTGCATTAGCTGCCTGTTGGTTTAAGTGATGCTTTAAATGATGAATATCCTTCCTTATTAAAAATACACTATTCAATCAGAAGTCTGAGATCAGGACAGTGTTTACTTGATGCGCATAATCATAAAACCATTCGTCTTGCAGATTCACTGTTTTCCGTGGCAGATGCTGTATTGTGGAATCAGTTTCCAATTATCTTACGGAAACAGTTTGTAGGAAAACATTTAAAAATCAGTTAAAAATGCATTTATTTAATCAGGCTTTTTATTAATTAAGAATGTGCATAGATTGACTTATGTGTTTTTTATATCACTAACCATGGCCTGTTTATTTTGACCGACCACTATTTTAATGTCTTTTGATTTGTTTTTAAAGTTTTGCCATATTTGTTTATTGATTTATTTGAAGTATTTTATGTGTGTACTTTTTGATAGCTGCCTAAGACATGGGATAGTGCAGCCTATGCATTTTTTAAATTAAATCTTTTATATTTTCTTCAATCCCAAATAGCTGTGCTTGCATCTTGTTTCCTTTGCTAAACCTCATTTGATATGCAGTACCTTCCTCAGGAGAAATAGCTTACTATTAAAGATGGTTCTTTCATGTGGCCTTTGCAATGCATTTCATATGCCCTTTGCTGTAGTTTCATTTCTCATATGGATTAATTGATCATATTCTACTAATAAACTTATGGTTGCCCTTTCCTGTCTCTTCTTTCAGTCCCACTCCACTGGGTTCATTGCTGGCTTCTCTGTGGTGATACCCTCCCCCACTGATCAGCTTTGGCAAGGAACATTTCCCCTTTAAACTTCCATAGTTGATAGTTTTCATTATTCAGCTGGCCCACTGAAGCCCTGCTGGCTATTATTTTGATTTTTGTTTTTCTTACCTACAGTCAATAGGCTTCATCTGGTGGTCTCCTAGTAGTTTGTGCTCCTTCCAGGTCTTTCAACAGAATTATTCTGAGCTGTTTCCTGAGTTGTCATAACATAGAAACATAAAAATGACATTAGAAAAGGACAACATGATCCATCCAATCTGCCCAAGCTTCTGGATGGTAGCATCTGCCGCGCCTTGCAGGTTACCCCCATGTATCAGTCATTGCTGCTTGACATATTTTGCTTATGGACCTGGCCATAGAAGCGGTCCTGTGTTTTTTCTCTAATGTCTGCGTATCAATACCCCAGACTGTAAAAAAGTCATGGCTTGTTTTGTTTGTCTCTGAATCCCAATTCCTCTTTCCCGCCACCTCCCATCCCCCTCCATTGAAGTAGAGAGCGATGTTGCAGGTGCATCAAAAGCATCAAGGCTTATTGGTTAAAGGCAGTAACCACCCCATGCCTTCTGCTGCTCTGTGCAAATTATACCCATGCTTATCAGTTCCCCAGAGCATAAAAGTCGGGGCCCTTGTTGGTTGATGACTGATATCTGGGCTCATGACCTGTTAGTGAGTAGGCTTGTTCCAACATACACAAGAATAAGATGCAGCAGGAATGTGAAATAAGACTTTGTTTAGTGTATAGGGAGGTCAATATTCAGACATAGCCAGCTAAGGCCTAGATTCATCAAAATGCAATAATGTTTGCAGGAATAACACCTGTGATAAGGAAAAGGGGTGTGGCTATGATAATTTAAGAATTACTGAATGCTATATGAGTGTGTTGCATAGGTACTTTATTACATCCTACAATATTTGTACTTTGCCCAGATGGGCATTTCTTACTTTGGGGCAAGAGCAAGAGAGAAAGAGACTCTTTATCAACCTTGCATAAGAACATGCCATACTAGGTCAGACCAAGGGTCCATCAAGCCCAGCATCCTGTTTCCAACAGTGGCCAATCCAGGCCATAAGTACCTGGCAAGTACCCAAAAACTAAGTCTATTCCATGTAACCATTGCTAGTAATAGCAGTGGCTATTTTCTAAGTCAACTTAATTAATAGCAGGTAATGGACTTCTCCTCCAAGAACTTATCCAATCCTTTTTTAAACACAGCTACACTAACTGCACTAACCATATCCTCTGCGTTGAGTGAAAAATAACTTTCTCCGATTAATTTTAAATGTGCCACATGCTGACTTCATGGAGTATCACCTAGTAAATAACTGATTTACATTAACCCATTCTAGTCCTCTCATGATTTTAAACACCTCTATCATATTCCCCCTCAGCCTTCTCTTTTCCAAGATGAAAAGTCCTAACCTCTTCAGTCTTTCCTCATAGGGGAGCTGTTCCATTCCCTTTACCCTTCTCTGTACCTTCTCCATCACACCTATATCTTTTTTGAGATGCAGTGGCCAGAATTGTACACAGTATTTAAGGTACAGTCTCACCATGGAGTGATACAGAGACATTATGACATTTTCCATTTTATTCACTATTCCCTTTCTAATAATTCCCAACATTCTGTTTGCTTTTTTTAACTGCTGTAGTACACTGAACCCATGATTTCAATGTGTTATCCAGTAAGATGGCTTGATCTAGTAGTCAACTCTTTATACCATTATAGGAGGACCAGCTAGTAATTCGAGGTGAGGTTTTGGTGGTGGTATAGCGTTTTGGGACCAGTTTTACATCCACAATAATACACACGAACAGCACAGTACACATCAGTGAAGATTTGACATGATCTGGAGTGAGGAAAGTCACACAAAGATGTGATTTCTAAATTTGTTCTCTCGCCCTAGCTTGATGGACTCTCTACCAGGGTACTATCAAGCTAGGGCGAGAGAATATTGTAGAAATCACATCTTTGTGTGACTTTCCTCACTCCAGATCATGTCAAATCTTCACTGATGTGTAATGTGCTGTTTGTACATTTCACTGTGCATGTAAAACTGGTCCCAAAACCCTAGACCACCTCCAAAACCTTACCTCGAGTTAAAAGCTGGCCCTTCTATAGTGGCATAAAGAGTTGAGTACTATGGGACCCTTACAAGGACTCTCTCTTTCACTCTCAGAAAAAAAGGTATAGTTAAAATCAGCAGGTTTATTCTTTCCCATGATGTCAGGAGCTTTTTGGCTTTGAATCTTGGCAACTTTTTCAATATTTACAAATTGTTAGTTTATTACCAAAGTTGTTAGGCCTCTTGTTCCTTGGGGCCCTTTCAAAGATTGCTGTTTATATTTCGGAGGAGGAAACAATCTCTGGTAGGTTTGTATAGAAATGACGGCAGAAGAAGACCAAACGGCCCATCCAGTCTGCCCAGCAAGCTTCACACATTTTTTCTCTCATACTTATCTGTTTCTCCTAGCTCTTGGTTCTATTTCCCTTCCACCCCCACCATTAATGTAGAGAGCAGTGATGGAGCTGCATCTAAGTGAAATATCAAGCTTGATTAGTTAGGGGCAGTAGGGGTAGTAACCGCCGCAATAAGCAAGCTACACCCATGCTTATTTGTTTTACCCAGACTATGTTATACAGCCCTTATTGGTTGTTTTTTCTTCTCCCCTGCTGTTGAAGCAGGGAGCTATGCTGGATATGCGTGAAGTATCAGTTTTTTTTGTTTTTTTTTCTCCCCTGCCGTAGAAGCAGAGAGCTATGCTGGATATGTGTGAAGTATTTATTTTTTATTTATTTATTTATTTATTTAGAGTTTTTATATACCGGCAATCATGAAAACATATCTTGCTGGTTTACATAGAACGGGGGTGCAATAAATACATAGAACTTAAAAACAAAGAACCAGAACTGAGGTGAGAGAAGGTACAGTTACATTTAACAATGGAGGCCAAACTTGGAGAAGGAAAAGAGAAGAGAGGATAGAAATGGTTAAACAATGTACAATTTAAATGTAGTATACAAAATAAATGTTATATACAAATGGTAAGGTGTTTTGGGAGTCATTAGGTTGTGTCCGGAAAAGCTTGCTTGAATAACCATATCAGTTTTTCTTCTCTCCTGCCGTTGAAGCAGAGAGTTATGCTGGATATGCGTGATGTATCAGTCTTTCTCCCGTGCCGTTGAAGCAGAGAGCCATGCTGGATATGCATTGAAAGTGAAGTATCAGGCACATTTGGTTTGGGGTAGTAACCGCCGTAAAAGCCAGCTACTCCCTACTTTGTGATTGCGAATCCTTTTTTCTTCTCCGCTGCCGTTGCAGCTATGCTGGAAATGCGTGAAGCATCGGTTTTTCTTTTCCCCTGCTGTTGAAGCAGAGAGCTATGCTGGAAATGCGTGATGTATCCGTCTTTCTCCCATGCTGTTGAAGCAGAGAGCCATGCTGGATATGCATCAAAAGTGAAGTATCAGGCACATTTGGTTTGGGGTAGTAACCGCCGTAACAAGCCAGCTACTCCCCTCTTTGTGAGTGCAAATCCTTTTTTCCACATTTCCTCTTGCTATTGAAGCTTAGAGTGATGTTGGAGTCACAGTAAGCATGTGTATGTTTATTGAATAAGGGTCTTGTGTCCAGGCAGTAGCCATCATTCTGGCGAGTCACCCACTCTTCATTGGCGGCCTCTTGACTTTATGGATCCACAGTGTTTATCCCACACCCCTTTGAAGTCCTTCACAGTTCTGGTCTTCACAGTTCTGCATTCCATTTTCAAAATGTTTGTGGTTCTAGCAGGATTGTGGAATGCAGATTTAGGGTTAGAGCTGGATGAGGATGATTTTTTATATGGTCGAACTGACCTTTACAAAAATCTATCCTCAGTTGGGTTACAAGAGCAATATCTACAAGTGATAAATAGGGTAACTATCTCTCCTCACCATGCTTATCAGATGAAACATATCTTCTCTGGAATGTTTAATGTGCTCTGTGACCATGCCACTTTGAGTCAATGGGCTCTGAGAGTGTCCCCGGATTCGGAGTTTCTGGGTATCTATGCTAAAGTATTTGTCTGACCTGCTGGGGACTGCGATTCATGTGAGAGCTTCTTTGTGTGTTCTGGGAATCTTTTCTGATGACGTGAGCTGTAGTAAATTTGAGTGTAAACTCTTGACTAAAGGGACTTGCATTGCTCGGAAATGTATTTTACACAAGTGGATCCAGTGCAATGTCCTGACGTTTGATTTTAGGCTTGCAGAAATGTTGGACATTTTGAGCTTAGAATATTGGACCTGGACTGCTACTTTGTGAGGAAAAAGATCTGCTTTTTCCAGGATATGGGAATCCTTTATCAAGCAATTACCGGTTTCTCTGCAGAAGCGATATACGTATGCTCCTTCTTCAGATGTTTCTGTGTTATTTACAAACGGATAATGTATTTGACACATTTAGGGGGGTCATTTTCAAAGGAGTTACGCATGTAAATGTGACAAACTATCGTAGCAATTTTCAAAAGCCATTTACTCGAGTAAAGTGCACTTACTTGAGTAAATCCTATGGACAATTCAATGGCATATATTGTAGCAATTTTGAAAAGCCCACTTACTTGAGTAAAGTGTATTTACTCGAGCAAAAACCAGTTTTGCTCGAGTAAATGCTTTTGAAAATCTGGCCCTTAGGGTTTATGTTTTTGCCCCTTTTTGAAGCTCATGGGGTTCAGAGGAATAGAGAGTGCGGGAAGTAGGGTTTGGTGGGTGTGTTGGGATGCAACTAACTGTTGATTCCTGCCTGTTGTTCTTATGTTAACTTCATCTGTTGAAACAATGAAGACATTTATACAAAAAAAAAAAGTGTGCATTATGGTATTGCATGATGTGATAATGCCCCTCTTTTTCATTGATCTCACCCAAAACCCTCCCCAATCCTGCCCCTTTGAATAAATTTAAAAATTTTGCCTTTGCGCCACACGTTGCGATAAATATCACATGCATTATGGCGTTATCGCAGGCAATAGGGCCCTAACGCCCACAATAACACCATAACACATTTTGATGAATGATCCAGTAAGTTATCCATCTAAATGGCTTTTGAGTATCTACCTCTTGGCTTTTCATCTTGTTACAGATTAAGACAGGCAGTGAGTAGAACAGGATTTCCCAAACCTGTCCTGTGGACCACACAGCCAGTTGGGTTTTCAGGATATCCACAATGAATATGTGTGAGATACATTTGCATACATTTGAACCCCACTACAGGCAAATTTATCTCATACTTATTCATTGTGGATATTCTGAAAACTCAACTGGCTTTAGGGTTGCCAAGACAGTTATGGGAAGCTCTGCAATAGAATCCACTCAGCAAAGGATCAGTGAAAAACATTAATTGAACAGAAGCAACTAACACACAATAAAGACAAGCAAAAAGAGAAAACAATTTTCCCCCTCTTACCTGAATCCATTAAACCAGTGGTTCCCAAACCTGTCCTGCAGGACCCCCCAGCAAGTCAGACTTTCAGGATATCCACAAAGAATATGCACGAGATAGATTTGCATGCACTGCCTCTATAACTTGCAAATTTTATCCCAATGCATATTCATTGTGGATATCCTGAAAACCCGACTGGCTCTGGGTCCCTCAGGACAGGCTTGGAAACCTCTGCCTTAAACAAACAGTGCCATCCCATAGCTTTTAAATAAATTCCACTATCTATAATGTGGTAGGTTTTAATGTATGGCTGTTGGATACCTTATCATGTTTAATATCAAAGGAGAGATTTCAGCTTTTATAAATATTCTTAATGGGACAATTTTCTAACTGTCTGCTATGAGGCAAAGTCCATGAATACATTTTATCTGCAGTCTTTGCACCAAGTTTCAAAGAGAAAGTAAGCTCACACTTGTGATAATATGTGTGATATTTGTGGCTAGAGTTAAATAAGAGGATTAATTGCTGCTAGATTTCCTCTTATTCCCAAAGTATGAACATTTTTTAAAATGTCATAATCACTCTCATAGGCATGAATGGGAGCTGTACAAGTGTGGTAGCATTCAGGCATTGAGTTACTTTTGCCTCAGGCAGGAATTCATTTATTTGAGTTTAAGCATTTCTGGAAACAAGAATAAAAGAAGGTATATAATATATATTTTGTCAGCATCATGATTCATTATTAATTTATTCTTTCTGTAGTATGTTAGGAATAATCTGTGGGCAAAGTGTAGAATATTAGTGGAGTCTCTATAGTGGTTCCTCCTCCTGTGTGCCCTAAATATTGTTGTGCTTCCCAGCCATGGCCGCTCCGCGGTCGGGCCTGGTCACCTCTCCCAGCCATCTACAAGCTCCAGTCTCACTTCTTCTGCCAGTCTCGGCTGTACTCGTTGCTCTCAGGCTCTCTTGGCATCCCAGGCCTCACAGCGGAGCTCCCGCCGGGGCTCTGTGTCCAGTGTATCCTCAGCCCCGCCCCTAGGCGCGCGAGCGGCCAACTTCATCCCCTTTAAAGGGACAAGCGTGGGAAATCCAGCCGAGATGCACCCCACTGAGTCACTCAGTCCCAGCATAAATAGCGAGGCCCTGTCCCCAGGACCTTGCCTTGGCAATCTGGTCGATCACTCTGTGATAGCAAGTTGCCTTCCTGCATTTCCTATGTCTCCAGTTCCAGTATCTCTGTTCCAGTGTCTCCTGTGTCTCCAGTTCCAGCGTCTCCTGTGTCTCCAGTCCCAGCATCTCCTGCTCTTTCATCTCTCCATTCCTGGTAGGATACTTCGGACTGATCTCACGGTACTGACCTCTGCTTGTTCTTGACTACTCCTTGATTCTGCCTGCCCTGACCTCTGCCTGGAACTCCGACTATCCTTGATCGCTGCCTGACCTGACCTCTGCCTGGAACCCCGACTACTCTCATCTGCCGCCTGGAAAACAACATCATGCTTGACTTCACTACATCTGGGCTGACCTTGCTACTGACCCTGCCTGGCTGACCATTCTGCACATAGACTCTGACCTTGATTCTAGCAATACACTCGGACACTCTATTCTGGCCTCCTGTGACCTCCAGTTCTCCTTATCTGAACACCGACCATGCACCCTTGTTCATGGTGGACACTCCTTTGAACTTCCTCTCTAGGAGACCCTGCGAGGTCCACTTAAGACCAGGCGGCCCGGGTAACCAAGGGCTCAACCTGAGGGAACCCCGGGTTGCTATTGGTGAAGCTCCAGCCAGCTGGGTGTTACAAGGTTTAAATTCAGGAATCTTCTAGAAAGGAGAGGTGGAGGTAATGGTAGTGTTGGAAATGAATGTTAGAAGGGTCCATTCTCCAACTGGGTGAGTAGGTAATCCATTGTAATATAAAAGGCAATTCCATGAGTCATTGGAGAGGAGTCAGAGTATTGGTTTGGAGTAGTAATAGATATGTTGTTTCAGAAGCTTGTGAGAAGCAACAAAAGGGATTGTGCTTGGCCTTGGGTCCTGAAGCTCTGTAGGAAAGGAGCTCCTCTCTTGCAAGTAGTCACAGACGGTTGTAGAAGATTCTTCCTTAGAAGCAAGAGAAAAGAATTGTTCTGGGAAAGTCTACAAGAGTCTACAGCTAGTGATTGCTGGTAGGAAATAAAAGGATTTACATGCTTTTCATCTGAGCTTTGAGGAAGAAAGGACTTTTTAGAAAGTCAGGGGAACAATCTCCTGGCTCCTAGCAGTGAAGCAACCTGAGAAAATTGCCTGTAGTGGATTTTTGGACAGTTTTCTCTTTTGGCTATTTTTTTTCTGAACTGTTTTGCTGCAATCATCTATGTAATGGAAATATGTGTGGATTTTAAACAAAATGTATTTCAGTGGAACAAAAACATGTGGAATGGACTGTTTTTATTTCTTTGTGATCTCCTGCATTTAGCAGGTGAATCCTGCTCCCCAAAGCACGAATCCGTGCAATTTCAGACTGCACCAAGTGACAAAGAAGCTCAACAACATCCTGTTAACAAAGGTGGTGATGTGGTGGTGGTTACAATGTACTATATTTGGCCTGAAAAAGTGTAATCTACAACAAGTAAAATGGTCAAATCGTGAAAACTGAAAAATCTCCCCTAGTAAAATTTAGGACTCACTTGACATAACTGAAAGTAAAGATGTATTTTATCGGGCAACCAAGCTCTCAGGTACTAAATCCTACGAGTTGATGAAGTAAGAACTGCTTAGATTCAGTATTAAATAACATCACCAAGGAAAGTTGTTTCTTGAATGTGCATAATAGGTATTGTAACTTGATAAACTTATCAACAAACAGAACAAGTCCTGGCAGAAATGTAAATAGATCCAAAGCAAACAACTGTAGATTTATGAACAGGCAGAGCTATGTTGGCAAAGGACAGGGTACTACCTACACTGTCTCCATTTTCTTTCTCTATAAAGTCCCTGTTAGGGATGTACATTTGAAATGAAATGGAAATGTTAAACTTTTCTGAATCGTTTTAAAACAAAATGTGAGAAAACTGTACTTTTTTTTTCCATTTATCTTCATTTCTTAAAAAAAGACCTCACCATTGCACAAAAAAAAACCAAAAACAAAAACAACCCAAAACATTCCTTACCTTCTTTTTTTCTTGAAACTTTCTTCATGGGGCTGGAATGGTCCCCAGTTGCTCCTGCCCTACACACACAGCTATTTCAAATGGTGCTGGCAGACTGAGGCAGGCACCATTGTTAATTATTGCTGGACAAAATGATGCCAGCCAAGGAGAGGGATGAGAGGGGGGCCTGGGAATGAGTTGGTGTTCTTTGGCTGCAGAACCGACATTTTTTTATTATTATTTACTTTTCTTTTTAGTTTTGCTTTTTTAAACTTTAATTTGCTGTTTGTTTTATAAATAAATGAAAATAAATTAAACAACCAATGAAATGAAAAGAAAGGACCTTTCCCCATTGAAATGAAAAGCAAAAAGAAACAAACATATGTCTTTGCACATTCCTGGTCTCTGTTACATGCTTTTTCAACAGGCATCAAACCATTGCCATTCTGGAGTTTCTTTGGGTACTTTTAAGAGATTATATTGAAACATGGAAAATGGCCCACCCAATTTTACCTGGCTACTATGCTGTCACAGCTCTTACTTAATCTATGGTCTTCTCCATCCCTCTGCGGCTAAGATCCCTTTGTGCATGCTTAAATTCTGCCACCGTTTTGGCTCCTATAACCTCCACTGAAGTCCATTCCTGATGTATATCACCTTCTCAGTGAAAAGCTATTTTCTCATATTTCTTTTCAGCTTCCCAACCTCCCTTCAGTTTCATATGATGATCCCTTGCTATTGAACTTTTCATTCTAGTATTCAAATTGCCACATTTTCATATTTGACCTTTAGTATCATATATCCAATTTCCCTTTCTTTTTGAGCGCCTATGGTCTCTCTGTGTCCGTGCATCAATTGGTGACCCTCCTTTGAATCATCTCTACCTAATCAATGTCCTTTAATAAATGTGGTCTCCAGAAATGAACACAGTTCTCAAGTTGAGATTTTACCAGAGATCTGCAGAGAAGTAGTATTTCTTGCCTCTTTCAACCAGTAATGTTTCTCTTTAAGCACACTAGTATAGAACTGTACAATTCACTTTCCTAACTGTTTTGTCATGCTGATGGCTACTTTGAGGACATCAGAGATAATGACTCCCCAAGTCTCTTCCTTGTTTGGCTTTTATTTTTTGTTACTTTTTTTAATCAGTAGAAAGTACCAGAAGCTTTAAAAGTTTACACAAGAAGTGCACCATTTTTTCAGTTTCATCTTACAATTTCTTCACTCCAAATAGTTATTTGGTCCTTATTATTATTGTTATTTATTACCCACCTTTCTGAAGAGGAAATTCACCAAGGCAGGGTATAACAGCTAAAAAAAAAAAAAAACAGTTTAAAAAATAGTGGGGGTAGCAGTATAACAAAGATCTAATAACTAGGATGGTCTTATTAAATTAGTTGTAGCAACATAAAAAGGTCTAGATCTAGAACAAGTAGACAATAAAGGTCTAAACTTGTGTAAGAGACCCTCTAGGTCCTTCACTAGCTAAATTGTCACTAGTTTCCTCCCTATCTGGAATTTATAAAGAGTTTGCAGATAATCCCTGCAGGCACTTCCACATAACTTTGTCTGGATTGGTCAGCAGTTTTCTATAAAAGGCAGCTCTGCATGTGGGTTGGTGTGGTTGAGGTATTAGTTTCCAGTCTTTTAAGCTGCAGACATGTTTTGGAGAGCGCCCCATTGTTAGGTCCCCAGCATGATACCAGGGGAAGCAGTATTTGCGTTCTGGCTCTTTGATTTAGAGTCAGCAGAGGGAGAGTGTTGGAGATTTTCTCATTTCTGGGTACCTAGCCTGGTTCCAGGGAAGAGGCCTCTTTCTTGTACAGGATCCCACAGTCTGGAAGGAGGTATCTGTGCAGAGTAGAGGAGAAAAAGTGGCAAGGAGTTTTTGAGATGATCTGTCTTGTAGTTCTGAGAGTTTTCTTTTCAGGATCCTGCTCCTGCATCAGGAAACCTGTTACCCCTGCCTTGTGAGGTCAGGAAGGTGCTGTGACTCCTTTTGCCAAGCTAAGAAGGGAGAGCAGAGACCTGACAGAGTTCTGACAAAGGAATAAGATAGAAGTATTTGCAGACATTTTGTTCCATTTTGCTTTGGGAAGAATTTTTGTCACCAGTTCCTGCCCACTGGCTAGGAGAGAAATTTTGGATTTTTTTGAACATCTTTTGGCACTTTTTGCCCCCAGAAGTCCAAATTTTGTCATCAGAGAAAAAGATAGGTGATCCCAGTCCTTACTAGGGCTACCCTCCTTTAGTACTGTTTATTTTTGTGTGAAGGTAAATTGAAGAATTTCTGTTGTGAATTGGACTTTAAGTAGTTTGGGTTGCAGTAATTTTTTGTTGAACACCCAACCAGAGAGTCTAGCATCTTCATTCAAGTTCAGAGGTGCCCTAAAACAAGGAAATCCCAACTTTGAGTACTGTGACTCAAGAGAGATTAAAGGAAAATGAGAGACTGTGTTTGGGTCCCCACCAAGGCCTCTGGGTGTTCATCCTCCTCACCACCGGGATCAACCCCAGCACTCTAGTGGTCTGCTGTGAACTGTGCTGATGTGAACTGAGAGGAGACAGAGAATCAGGAGTAGAAGTGGCCCTGGAGATTCCAGTGTGCCCCTGCCTTCTGGGAGGTCCTCGAAGAGGGAGTTGAACTTGAATAAACAGACAACACTCAGTAAATAAAAAATATCACAGCAGCAAATGTGAGGTCCTCAGATAGAGAAGGATTGAAATTAGCCAGTCAGTGGTGTCAACCACTAAAAGAGGTAATCATGATTTTGACTTTTAAAGACTTGGTGGGAAAGCCAGGTTTTCATCCACTTCCTGAAATGGAGTGGGGAAGCAGGTGATTAACCTATGTTTGAGCTTTGGCTCAGTTAATGAGTGGGTGTTGGGTGGAGGAGTAGAGATTGGAATTTAGATGTTTAACAATTGATGTTTATTTAATTCATATTTATTAAGACACCACTGCTCTCTTCCTTAGTGAGAGTATGTCTTGAGTTCTAGTGATGTGTTAGAGTATTGTTTATTGTTTCTATAGTATATTTTTATTATTGGAGTAGTCTAGTGGTTAGAGTAGCAGGATGTGTGCCAAGAAAGCCAGCATTCAAATCCTGCTGCCACTTCTAGTGACTCTGGGCAAGTAATATTGCTCTCCATCGCCTCAGGTATAAACTTGTAAGCCCTCGGAGGTAGGGAAATTCCAACTATTGTTGAATGTAACTCTTCTGGAGCTACCAATGAAAAGGCATGAGCCAAATGTAAATTAAAAAATAGGAAACTTTTGAGCCTAAAAGTTAGGAATCTAAGGGGGTCATTTTCCAAGCAGATCGCACGCAATAAGGAATGTTTCACATGCAAAAAAGTCCCTTATCGCATGCAATACCAAGATCAGAGCAAAGTTGGAGTGCCGTCAGCCCCGGAAGAATGAGGAGTTGGGGCGGCGATCAGGGCTGACGCCGTGAGTACTTCACCGATAGCGAAAGGTATGCGTCTTTTTCGCTGCCAGTTTTGCGCCGAATAACTACACCTTTTTATGGTGTAGTCATTTGGGCGTGACACCGGCAGCGATCACACCACTGAGGTGTGATCGCTGCTAGCTATCGCAGGACCGCCCCCCATTTCGCCCCCCGTTACCGCGGGATTCAAAGAGGCCCACGGTATTAGTAAATCCAGCCCTAAGTTTGACTGAAAATTTTCCTAACATAAGGTAAAAGTGAGGCACCAGAATCAGGCACTCAGCTTTCTTTGAATAGCAGCCTTTATATGCACATTAGGACACCTGCTAATGTTTTAGTGGGTAATTTTGTAACAACCCACATAAATTTGCCAACAAACACATGCAAATGTTTGAACCGATCACAAAGCAAACTTATACTTCAAAGTTTTGCTTTGAAAATTGTTGTAGAATTGTTGTACTAAGGAAACGAGGTTGGTTGGTGAATAGTGTATACTGGTTGAAAATTATCCCAACAAATTTGTTAACACACAATTACACTTGCTATTGTGTATGCAGAATTTGTTTTAGAAAATTTATGCGCATATTTTTTTTAATGCAAAAATATGTATATAAGTGCAAACCCCTCCTCAACACCTCTCCCTGGAAATGCGTCTGCTCAGAGCAGGTAAACTTATATGCATACATGACATTTTCTAATTTACCTCCCTATTGGGAAGGCAATTTTATAATAGGCCATTTCAGTGGGTAAAGCACAGTTTTTCCCTTAGAAATGCCTACTTTCTCTATGGGCAGATGATAAACTAACATCAAGGTGCATGCTAATGAGCATAATGAAATGCAAATTAATACATAATAAGCTTGCACAAAGTATCACCCTAAATAGTAAATACTAAATCATGAGGTAATTAAATTAACAATACCATGATACAGTTAAAAATGTATCACCCATCCCAGACCACAAGTTAGACACTGACTGCAAACACTTTAAAAGTCACTTGCTGGCTGGAGGCAACTTGTTGAGGAAAATGGAGGCATTTTGGCTGTTGCAGCAGGAAATACTAAAGCAAACAGGGAAAAGAGAAGAAGACAGATGAAAGGAGAGAGAGACAAAGGATACGGAGAGAATAGAGAAGAAGAAGTGAAGAGGAGAAAGAGAAGAGAGAGCTGAGATGAATCAGCAGGGAGGAGAAGGGAAAAAAGAGAAGGCGAGGCAGAGAGAGACAGACAGATGGATACGCATTCACAGCAGCTGAGAGCAAGTAGGCAAGTGCTTCCCCAGATATTCAGGCTCATGGCCCCTGCTAGACTTTCCCAAGGATGAAGTAATCTGTACGTACTGCTTTAGGTCAGAGGCCACTATGGCCTTATATGAAGGGATGACCTTGATTCTCTGACAGATGGGTCTCATGCCATGCCTGGGCCTGTCAGGTTCATGAGCTTGTTACATTTTCTTGTCCCTGCAGTTGGTAAAATGGGACAACTCACATCCAGATGCTTTTGACAGCTACTACAGTGCTATGAAAAGATGAAATAGGAACTGAGAGGTCAATATTCAATGAAGCAGTGAGTAGGAACGTTTTCTGGGTTGTTACCTGGATAACTTAACACAGATATTCAATGGAACATACCCAAACAAGTGTTCCACTGAATACACAAAGATAATATTATCCAGATTACATTATCTAGATAATTTTAGAACAGGTATTTTTCCAACCAGACTTCGGAGGGATGTATAGAGAAAACATGTTTGTTTTTGTTTGTTCATTTGTTTCATAAGGCACCTCAATTTGTTTCATTAGTTTCAAAAGAAAAATAATTTTTCATTTGTTTCATTTATTTGTTTGCCATTACCGTCAATGAGGGAGGCAATGCAGCCTATTTTGGGCTACCAAATTAGGATTTTCTAACCAGTTTTAATGAAACTGGTGGATAGATATCATCTGAAGGGTGAAGGCATGCCAATGCATCAAAACTATGTCAATGTGGCACCAATCGTGGCATAAAGAGCCCAAGCACAAACCGGTACCAACAGTGACAGGAGTTTTCCAAGGCACCATCAGGGGAGCAAGACAGCAGCAAGACTAGTATCGTACAAACTGCCTCCACATTGTCTCCCAACCTGACCCTTCCCCAGGGAAGAGAAAAATCAAAATCAGCAGCAGTGCATTGCCTCTCTTTCTGGCACAGTGAGAGTGAGACTAATGCAAAAGAGATGATCAAAAGCAGCCAAAAACCAATGCCAAATCCAAAAGTTTCTAAGCTTTTTTTAAATTCTGAAAGAGCTTCTAAACACACATCCTTCTCTACCAACTGCTAGAGAGGAAATATATCACTTCTTTCACAAGCTTAGGGCTGGATTTTAAATCACCTACGCATGTAAAACCCAGGGGTTTACGCGCGTAGGTGGGCCTTACATGCGCCGGGCCAATTTTCAAAGACCCGGCCACACATGTAAACCCCCAGGATGCGTGTAAGTCCCAAGAGTTAGTGAAAAGGGTGGTCCAGGGTGGTGGGGTTGATCGGGGGCGGGGCGTGGCTAGAGGTGCCTGGCACAGTGGCCATTTGTTTAAAAACCATGCATATTCTTAGTGCTCAATGTCTGTGTTCACTGGCTAACATTTAACCAGATTCCTGAAATATCTCCATCACCACCGCTTTTCAGCAACATTTTGTTAGGGTTGGCAGGGGGAAATATTCAAATCTTGGGTTTTCTTTGGTTAACTCAAAAAGTCATCTGGACAAATCCTTTCAATATCAGCCTCTGTGTCAAATGTCCTAATCTGAGGCCTCAATGGTGAAAGCTTTAACGGAATTTCAACACCATAGCCAGCAAACCTGATGTGATGGGTATTCTAGATTGCACACATATTGGGCCGGATTTTAAAAGCCCTGCGCACGTAAATCCGGCCAGATTTACGCGCGCAGGGCACTCGCGCACCGGCACGCCTATTTTGCATAGGCCGCGGCGCGCGTACAGCCCCGGGACACGCGTAAATCCCGGGGCTTTGTAAAAGGGGCGGGGAGGGGGCGTGTCCGAGTGCATGTCTGGGGTCAGGGGGCGGTTCGGGGCGGGACTGGGGTGTGGCACCCGCCCAGGGGCGTGGTCGAGGCCTCTGGATCGGGTGATGGCGCGCCAGCAGCCTGCTGGCGCGCGCAGATTTACACCTGCTTTATAGGGCCGGGGGGGGGGGGGTAGGTTAGGTAGTGGAATGGAGGGGAAGGTGTGGAAAGAAAGTTCCCTCCGAGGCCGCTCCAATTTCGGAGCGGCCTCGGAGGGAATAGGCAGCGCCCGCCGAGCTCGGCGCGTGCAAGTTGCACCAATGTGCACCCCTTGCGCGCGCCGACCCCGGATTTTATAAGATACGCGCGTATCTTATAAAATCGAGCGTACTTTTGTTCGTGCCTGGTGCACAAACAAAAGTACGCGCTCGCGTAAATTTATAAAATCTACCCGATTATGTTGACCACACCACATGAAAGGGAAAAGTTCTTCTGTAATGGAAAGTACTATCATTCTCTGAATATACAGGTGGTCTGTGAAGTATACATGAATATTCTGAATGTGATTGCCAGCTGCCTAGGAATTTGGGGGCAAAAAAATCAATTGTTGATCTCTAAATATAATGTAAGAAGACAACCCTTCTCTGAGTCACATAGGGTACATGAGAAATATCTTTTCTTACCGGAAAGGGCTATTTTCAAAGCTATTCACACTGGAAAATAGCAATTTACCTGTCTAAATTGGCCATCTGATAATTGCCGTATTTTATTGTAGCCAAAAGTATGTGCATCATCCACAATACATGTACTTTTAACCACACAAGGGTGGTGTTCCTGGAGCATGTTTATGTCAGTGAAGGAAAACAACACACACCAATTACATTTTCAACTCTATTTGCATTTTCAACTACCTGTATGAAAAGCAGGGGCAAATGTCCACAGATACTTTGAAGTTTCAAGGTGAAAGTATGCACATAGATTTCTTTCCAAACTGATGTAAAGTCCAAAGATTAAAAAAAAGGACCCACAAACTCTGACCTAGTGTGACAGTTTGAAACTGGCACCCTGAAAGACAAAGACGCAGTGATCTATTTTATTTCCACTTATGATAGTATTAAGGGTTTTGTGAGTACCTTAGCATACACAGAATTTTCTTATTTGCATTTTGCCAAAGTAAACTAATACTATGATCCATTATTACTTTATTCTTTGTATAGCATGTTAGATTGTATCCGCGTGGTTGTGCAATAGACAAATTGGCTCCTTAAGCTTGCTTCACAGCTTTCTTTCAAGAAAGGTAAAAAAAAAAATAATAATAATAATAAATTTGGCCACAATCTAATTAGCTGTTTACCAGGTGAAGGATTTAGCATTCATAAAACTGGATTATCAGTGTATTCCATGCAGATGATTGTTGTTCAGCTGTTGACTTTCTTCACAACGATATGCATTGAATAGGCATTATTATTATTATTATTATTATTATTAATAATAATAATAATAATAATAATAAACAGTGTTTCAGATGCAGAATAAAACTAAATTCTACTTCCTGTAAGTTCTATTTGATAAAATGATTTGGGGACAATTTTCAAACATTCTCCACTGCGACTTGGTCAGCATGTACTTCTTACCTGTGAACTTTGAACTATGTGTCAAAGCAAAAGTATAGGTCTGTTTTTGCATTGAGATTTGCTGAGGGTACACAGTAAGTGTGGACACTTGTACCTGCTTATTCTGCAGGTAGATTTTAGTTGGGAAAGAACTCATGAAGCTTTCAAAATACCACCTACGCATGTACTTTACCTCCCCTATCCTAAACATGCCCCTGGAAACACCTCCTCTTAAATCAGCAAAACATCCGCGTTCTGAAACAGTGCACAGATTTTAGCATCATTGAGGGAAAGCAATTTTCCGACCAATGTAGGTAAATTGCTTTTTATCTGTGTAAATCACTTTGAAAATTGTCCTTTCCATGTGTACTATACGAGTTGGAAAGCCTCCTTTAAAAAAAACCATATGCGGACAGGTTGAAAAAGTTTTAAAAGATTTTTTTTACCTGCTCAAGGGAGCACCCATGCTCCTGGGACAGCCCCCTGGCCAGGCTGAAGAAGCAGGCATGCACACTAAATAAATAAAAGGAATAAAATAAAAGTGAGAAAAGAAGTAAAATTGTTGCATTTAGCAGCTTGCGAGATGGCCCCGCGAGCTGCCTCACTCACCCCGACGCTGCCAGCACTTGAGCACTGTACAGGAAGCTGCCGTCGGTCTCACATGGCAGAAACACCATCAGCCTGCTACACAACCGACTCTCCTTAGGTGGGCACACATCTGACGGCCCAACGTTTAAAGAGCCAGTAATGTGAAATCAGCCGCAGCAACCCTTAATGACATCACTGGCTTCCCCATATTTAAGGCTTCTCCTGAGGAGCAGAAGTCACCTCAGCGACAGGTCTCCTGATAAGCCTCTGGTCTTCAGTGTGTGATGCCATTGTTCCTGTCCTGTTCCAGTGTTCTTGTCCTGTTCCAATGTTTCTGTGTTCTTGCCTTGTTCGTACTTTCCTGTTCCTGAGTCCCTCTCTTCCTTGCCTTTTCGCCAGCCTTTTCCAATTTGTTGTCTTTGTCCTCGTCCTCTGTCATGACTTTCTTTGGCTTGATTTCCGGATCCTGACCTCTGCTTGGACTTTGACCATTCCTTGATTTCTGCCTGGACCTGATCTTCTGCTTTGGACCCGACCTTGCCTTGTCTGCTGCCTGCCCTGACCTCTGGCTTGTCTCCAGGTATCCGTTGTCTGCTGCCTAGCCTGATCCCCACCTGGCCTTGGACTCTTGTTCCCCTGTTAGCCTTCATGACCCACCTAAGCTCTGCCAAAAACTAGAACCCAAAGATCAACCTGCGGGGAGGCAGCTGGAATAGATGAAGCTCCAGTGCCCTTTACAAAAATAAATTAAAAGAAAAAGAAAAGAGGTGCAGGAAGTTGCAGGGGTCTGCAGCAAGCCCCACTGCAAGGAACAGGCTCCTCAGCCTCTTGGGACAGGGACCCTGTGATGGTCCTGGACCTGGGCTACGATGCTGGATCCCTGATGAAGCAGGTAAGTTTGGACACTTTTTCAGGTCTTGGCCAAAGCCCAGGCATCAGGCCCAGATCTCAGCTGAGACCCTGGTGTTATGTTCAGGTCTTAGCTGTAGCTTCTGCCTCAGGCCAAGGCCTTGCTATGGGCCTCGGCCTATTCCCTAGGGGGTAGATTTTTTTAAAAAGCGCTTTCGCGTACTATTGTTTGCGCACCAGGCGCAAACAAAAGTACGCTGGATTTTATAAGATACGCGCGTAGCTTCTAAAATCCTGGATCGGCGCGCGCAAGGCTGCCGATTTTGGGCAGCCTTGCGCGCCGAGCTGCACAGCCTGTCTCCGTTCCCTCCGAGGCCGCTCCCAAATCGGAGCGGCCTCGGAGGGAACGGAGATTGTAATTAATTAAATCTGAAGGGTTGGGGTGAGTTTGGGTTTGTTTTTCTTTATGAGACCTTTCTCCCTCTCCCCCCCAAAAAACAATAAGAAAACCACATGAAATTTCTTGGGGTTTTCCTATAATTTTCGGGGACCCCCGAACCACGACGAAATAGGAAATATCGTCTATATTTCCTATTTCGTCGCAAACGAATGCACATCCCTAATAACCAGTTCTGTGTTCCTCCAGTAAGAATTGTGGTAGAGCCAGCCTGCACCAGAGGAGAATAGCTCAAGGAACCAGTAGCGCTGCTGTTACTTTGCTCCTGAGAAGATTTGGAAATAGAAGAGGATAAAAGATGTTTGATTCCAGTTCCTAGAGTGATTCCTGTGCCCTGGAAGGTAAAGACAAAATGAACAGGGGAGTTAATAGTAATAAAGTTAAACAGGCATGCGGTCTAATAGAACCTGTTCTAGATAGAGGGGAGTGTGCAGATTGAAAAAGTGAATACTGTTCCCCAGAAATTAAAGGCAGGGAATTTTTGATTATCTTTTGCTTTCAATAGCTAATTTAACTAGTTCCAGCAAGTTGCCGGACACCTGTACTAGGTGCCAGGGAGCAGTCTTTATTATTGGTTTTGCATAGATAGGTAGTAGGTACCCCCCCTGGAGGCAGACACTGACAGAGGAAGATCCAACACTAATGTCCTCAGGACCCATCGCTGCATGAGACGTGACTGCACCTGAGACCATTGCACAGCATCAGACAGAGCTCAGACCTAAGACCTTGGGACGACAGATAAGTGTGTGACACACATCTGAAGGACAGAACCTAGGTCTGGTTAGACTAATAAAAAATCACTGAGCTCATAGGAAAGTGACAGAAAAGACAGATAACACAGAAAAGACAAACATATACAGCCAAGCAAGACAAAAATATTTACCATAAGAGGGACTCTCTCTTTGTGTTTTAGCAGAGCCTGGAAGAGAAAATATAACACACAAAGCCTCAATTACTTAAAATACAAATTTGTTTGGATACACTGCTAGAGTAAAATTAAAAGTGATACTTATCTGACTCTGAGTTGAATCCAGCTTGAGGTTCTGGAAGAAAGAGAATAGAATTGTTAATATTGGTTTATTACTGCTATATGTAAAAGAAAAGTTTAAAAGCATTTGTATTCTAAATATTTGTTTAATTGTTGATTTCTGCAAAAGAAGAAAAAGAGGAATTTTCTGTGAAATATTGTTTCACAGACACCTATTGAGAGAACTTGAATATTTTTTATTGTTTATTGTAATTCCTAATCCGTTTCTTTTTGGTAAAAATAAAATTGTTAAACCTTTTATCTCAGGAATTGTTTATAACAGAGGTTCTCCAGATAACAGCCTTCCTCAGGACAGTTATCCTAACTTTATCCCTGCTTCCCCTCCCTCCATACCCACAGGAGACTTTGCTGGGTGGGTTTTGGACCCCATTTCTGCACAGGAGACCCAGTAGGGAAGAGGGCTTCAAACAATAAACCCTGTTAGGTGCCATCTAGAGACCTTGCAACAGAGAAACATTTAATACCTTGCACCCCACTAACCTCAGCCACAACCTGTGGGAGAAGGTCTCTAGACTTATAAGATTGTTTTCAACCTGATTATTGTAATTCTCTAACCATTTTCAACTTTATATAAGGCCTCTATTCAAAGCCATTTAGACAGATAACTCACAAGTTACTTCATCTAAATGGCTAGTTTTGAATATTCCTCTTGCTTATCGAGCTAAATTTAGCAGATAAGTCTTTCTCTGGCTAAGATTAAGCCAAATAAGCAAGGGGCATTCTGTGGGCTTTCTGGAGTGGGGTTGAGTTAGATGAATATCTTATCCAAAGTGCCCCACTCACAATATTTGGAGTTAGCTGGAAAAGATATTTGGCTAACTCTAGACATCCCTGAGAGGAGGTTTGAAGTTCCTGGATGGCTTTAGACTTAACCAGCTATATTCAAAAGAATACAGCCGGTTAAGTGGTGAAGGGCTGGCTGAAAAATAAAAAGATTGTGGGCCTATTGGCCCTAACACAGCCCCCCTTACCTCTCCCACCTGTGCTCAAAAGGCTCGACCCTGCCAGGCTGAGGCTGAATCATTCACCCCCAAGACCCCATCCATGTCATTATTTAGAAAATATATGCGCCGGGGCCATTCTCTTCCCCTCCTTTCTCCCCCCACACTCCACTCCTGGTCCTATTTTGTAAACATTTGTACTCTCCAGAGGCCCCTCCCCTCCACCCTTACTCTCCCACCTTCTCAGTACCTTTTTTTTCAGGCTAGTCTACAGCTTGGGTCATGGTAGTGACCTACCGTTGATCCAGGCCCGAGACCGACCTTGTCTGCCATCCTCCTGGCAGATGGTGTCATGTTTAAAGTGTCATGGACTGGGCAGGAGCCCCTGGGCATCTCTTCTGCCCATTTTTTAAATATCCTGAAAAGGTTGTAAGTGGGGGCCAGGATGGGAGATCCCCAACCTTGGAAGTTTTAAAGGGGCGGGGGGGGGGGGGAAAGAGAGCAGGTCTTGGCCCAGGCCCCATCCCAAGGCTGGCTCAGGGCAGGCCCTGCCACTGGGTAGATCGCAGTGTGGGGCCAGTTCAAGTCAGGCCCCAGTGCTGGTTAGGACTGATGTTTGGCCCAGGGAGGCCCTGCCAGGGCCGCAAGAGGCCTATTAAAAAAAAAAAGCCTCAAATACAAAAATACTCCAAAATGTTCAGGTTTTTTCCTAGGAGTCTATTTTCAGATCATTACATTCATTCAGAATGAACCGAGTGCCACTCTGCTTGTAACTTTACCTACAGTGAGGGGGTGGGGGGGGGGGGGGAGGGGATTCCTGGAGACTGGTTTGGGGAGGGGTTTGTGCTTTGGATTTTCAAGCATATCCATATACATTTCACCCAGGAAATTCACCCTCAGAAAAAGCAGGTGCAAGGTTCATTCCATTCAGAATGCATTGAAAATGGCCTTATTTGCTGCATTTTTGGCAGTTGTTCGAAATTAATGAACATATCTATTCATCACTCCAACAGACCTCACAGGGGGTGCTGTAAAAAATGGTACCCTCCTCTCCTAACTCCTAACCCCATGTCTGAGATTAGGGCCATCTAATGGAGATCCCGAGGGCTTCTCTACACATAGTATGCTGAGTATCATGATCTTTGCTGTACAGTTCAGAACCTATACCGTACTGTTTGTAAACCGCAACAAAGAAGCATCGATCAAAGTCAATTCAACATATGATAGCAGACAAGGCACAGCAGATGTGCAACCCAGATGTGGTATGTTAGAGACCTGTTATGGAAAAGTGAAGAAAAACTAAATGTGCAGGTAATTAGAAAAAGCCGTGGAGCATAGCTCAAACTTTATGGAGCACTCTGGATGGATTCCTTATTTCAGAACAGGGATATATTAAACTTAAAACTAGCACCCTTGTTATTGTGCAGGTGCTTGCAGCTTTACAGGCCATATGGTTTACTTTAAGGCCTTGTCATTTCAGGCTGTGTTTCTGTAATTGAATATCAGTTAATAACTTTTAATAATAAATCATCTTGTATCAACTTATAGGTTACAAAGTGCCCCACTCACAATGCTCCTTCTGTGTCATAACCAGGTTGCTCCCTTAGAACACCTGCACTGAAAAGGTATCAGTGACAGACCTCAAGGTAATAACATACAGGGTTCATTTCTTGAGAGCTGCGTGTTCCAAAAATTAAAGAGGCATTAAGTGGCAACACTATGTTGGTTTTAGTATTTGCGTACTTTTTTTTTTTTTTTTTTTAGACATATATAACACATCGGGTTCTGCAAACATTTCTCCTGATTCTCTAAAGAGGTGTTCTTGTACCCAGTATAAACAATAAACATATTCTGGAAATGTCTGGGCAAAAATACTTGGGAAAAGTGAAAAACTGTTTTTGCTTTTTATTTTAAAACGTAGCTGCACAGCTTGTAGCCAATTAGAGGGCAAGATTCGAAAGCCTGTTATCCGCAGAGGTGGTTTTTTTTTTTTTTAATTGCCCTCTCTACATGCAGGTAAAGATAGCCGCAGAGTGCCACTGTACATGTAACTTTACCGGCAGTGAGGCAGTGAGGGGGAATTCCAGGAGACTGGGTAGGGGAGGGGTTTACGCTCTGGAGATTCAAGCATATGCTTATAAACTTTAAACGGGGAAAAGCACCCACGGAAAAAGCAGGTGCAAAGTTGTGCAGGTACGGTTTCTTAGGCAATTTTCAAGAAAAAAGGTTTCCCTTTGAAAACTGGTGCAGAGTCTGCGGGTAAAAATTCCCGTGGGCTTTGCCCTTTGGACATTGTCCTCCCTATGGTTTAGTCTGGGCTGTGACTTTACCGATGTCAGGATTATGTTGGAGTGTTATTTATTTACTGCTGTATGGCACTCGAGCTGTGGAGTGGCTGATCATGTGTGAAGTTTCTCTGAAGAAAATGCAGATTCCTTTGGGAAAGGAAAGATTCTGGCATCTCAGAAGATTCTAGTCTTAATTCAAAAATGTGTTATTGGAATTTGAAATATTTTAGTATTTTATATACACATTTAAAATAAACCTGATAAAAGGCAATAAACTTCTAATATTTGGATGCAAAGGGGATAATTTTCAGAAGAATTCATGTGGGTAAAAGTAGATATTTCATAGCAATTTTCAAAAACACATTTACTCACATAAAGTGCATTTACACACATAAGACTCAGTTTTAAGAATGCAAATCTTTATGAAAATGACCCCAAATCATGTAATTGAGTTTTAGTAAATAAAAATAAATGAATACATTATGGGACTTTATCTCAGAATATATTATAGTCATTAGGATTATGAATTTGATTTGGAAAGCTATAGTGACTTCCATCAATAAAAATGCAAATATCATGATTAAGGCAATATTCTTCCATCTGGGTACAGGGGACATCACTTTTTGGTGACAATATGAAATGTTATGTTTTTTTGTAAATACCAACATATTTCTTTTGAATGTTTTTAGGAAATATAAGTTTTCACTACTTAACTATTTATCTTGGTGCTGGCCCTGTGCTATTAATTTATGCATTTCTGTGATGAGGACTACAGAAAGTTTACTGGCCCAGCCCCCAGCAAGGAGCACGCAGGATTACCTCATGGATAAAATTGCATGGAAGAAGTAAGGATCCCTGAGGTGGAGTTCCTGGAATTGAGAGGGTCAAACTCCACCCCTCTCAAAATTCTGGCTATATAAAAGAGAGGGAACTGAAGGGGAAAAGTCAGAAACAGAGATGGACCTGCATGACTGGAGGATTACCTTGTACCTACATGATACCCTAAGAGCCAATCAATTCTGGAGACTCAAATGCCCAGGAGTCTAGAGGGCATTTCAGTCTATCCAGCTACTATGAAGAAGCCAAACATTCAAAGTAGGAAGCAGCTTTTCTTTTGTTTAAAAATGTATCTGTTACCTACAAAGGCCAAAGGCTAACGCTGTCAGTGAGAAGAAGAAATAAGCAGGCAGCCAAGGCTCCCTTAAGGACTAAAACTTAGATGGGTCTTTCATTCTTTGTATTTTGCTATGTTTATCCTGCTTCATCCCTGGGTCGGTCAATTTAAGGGCCAATACTCGTTTTTCATAATGTCAACAGCATTCCAGATACAAGGCCACTTAAGTTACACTCTCCAAGAGATATTTTATGAACCATCACAGGAGTTTCCCAGATTTTGTTTTAAAAGAGCATAACAAATGCCATGATGATTCAGAACAAGGTCCATTGAGGCCAGTGAGTGCCCTGTCTCTGATGGTGGCCAATCCAGGTTGCAAGTACCAGGCAGATACCATAAACTATATCTAATTCTTGTAACTCACTCCCTGGGATATTAGCTTTTCTTAATCTGCCTGGCTAATAATGTGCTATGGACTTATCATCTAGGAACTTGCCCAAACCTCTTTTAAACTTTACTTTTGCCAGTCGCCTTGAGCTTGTCCTTTGCCATGCAGTTTCCAAAGGAAAAATCATACACCCATGGTTTATCCTAAAAGCCATTGATCTGCAGCAAAATCCAGTTCCTTCTTGTGGCATTTACACACATACATGCACAGATCTGAAGGTAAAATGGAAGACGAGAAAGGGAGCAAGGTTTATCTTTTCAATCCTTTCAGGCAGATTTTTTTTTTTGGTTTTTTTGTTTTTGCAGTTTCTGTTTTTCAATAAGAGTCTCTTGTCTTCCCTCCAGATCTAATGAAATTGGCACTTTGCCTTAAAATGGAGGAGTCACATACTGGAGGTTAAATTACAGATCACTCCCATAATTGCCTCCCACTTGCACTGCTACTGTCCAAGCATTGAAACAATAGGCCAAAGAGACACCAACCAAAGGCCATTAATATTGGATCTCTGTTTCCAGTAAGTCATACTCTTCCCTCTAGTATTGTATGTCAAACTCTGAAACTTTGCTCTTTTGTTTTTCAGGGAATAAGATGGCTTATATATATATAAATGAAATCACCAATGGTAGGGTGTGCGTTTACAAAGGGTCTCATTGTATTTCATGAGCTGTTGAACCAGTGTTCTTCTGAACACAATATTGTTAACTATTTCTTTCCTGATACATCTTGCTTACAGCTGACTGCAGATTTTACTTGCACATCAAGAAGCCACTTTAGGTTATGGTTTTTATTTCACAAGTTGAGACTTTGGATGTTTTTTCAGAAGTGTTAAACCACAGCCTAATTAAAAACTGAACGCTCTATGGTTTGTTAAATCTGACAAATATAATACAGAAGAATGGTGGAATTTATTTATTTATTTATTTCCATTATTTTTACTACATTTTTCTGCAGAGACATCAAAAATGGCTTACAAACACTGGATAGTAACAATAAAGCAAACAATTAAAGTAAAACAATCACAAAGTAAAGTAAAACACATACAATACATAAAATACCATTTTACCAACCCACATCCTAAAATCAAACCTTCTATCATCAGTAAAATTTACCAGTCCCTCCTCAAAATACAACCTTCTATCAAACATCCAGAAATTATAAAGCAGGGATGTCCAACCTAAAATAGCCATGTTTCTATCTCTAAAGAAAAGTTATCCTTGAGACAGGCTAAGGAGAATCTACTCTGTTTCAGAAAACTTCAAAACACATTTGTTTACTCTTGCTTTTACAAACTGATGCCTTTTGTGATGTTTAATTGCTTTTTGTATTTTATTTTTTATTATAATTTTTAAAATGTTTTATTATTTGTTTGATGATTATTTGTAGAATTGTTTACATAGATTGGAATCAACCAAGATTTGCAGATTGGCAGACTACAAACTAGTTAAATAAATAAATATATTTCTCATGGTAATGAATTCCACTAACATGGAACACAGGAGAAGGTTTGCTTTGTTAATTTAGCTAACCTCATCTTTGCCAATAGAAATAAGATCTAAAAGGTTATTTTGTGAGTGCAAAAATCAATATGGCTCACATTTTGTTAACTTAGGCCTGGATTTATCAAAATGCACTAAATATCACATGTGATAGGAAAAGGGGTGTGTTTTATGGTAGACTGTTTATTGCAAAGTGCAGTATTTTAGCACAGACTGATATAACTTTTTTGCACTAGTTAGGTATTTATTCCTCTATATGAGGCCCACCTAGTTACTCGAGGTGAGATTTAGTTAGGAGAGTAGGGGTTAGGGGCCATTTTGACATTCAAAGTAAGACATATGAACAGAACAGTGCTCTCTTGTGAAGATTTGATGAACTTCAGAGTGAGGGAACTCAACCAAAGATGAGATTTGTGCAATGTTCTCTCAATCTAGCTTGATGGACTCTCTACCTGGGTAACATCAAGCTAGGTTGAGAGAATACTGCACAAATCTCATCTTTGGTTGAGTTTCCTCACTCTGAAGGTCATCAAATCTTCACAAGAGAGCACCGTTCTGTTCGTATGTCTCTCTTTGAATGTCAAAATGGCCCCTAACACCTACACTCCTAACTAAACCTCACCTCGAGTAACTAGGTGGACCTCATATAGAGGTATAAATACATACCTATTATGTATTCCTTATAGCTAGGATTCTCTCTCTCTCTCTCTCATATGAGGGCCTGATAGCTTAAAATGCTGTTTGCAAAAACATCACAAAGTACAATAAAGCCATATCACACAAATTAAAAAGGTGTAGTTAAATTCCACATTAAAGCTGTGCAATATAGCTTCACAATACCAGCCCACTTGGTCCCAAACCCCTTCCCTCTTCCTAATTTGTATCACACTGTGAGTTAAAGGCGTTTTTCACATTTAAAAACACCATATAGCACTTTGATAAATGACCCCCTTAATTCACAAAAATTGGAGACCCATGCCATTCAATATTTTATATTTCAAGACAATTGCATTAAACATATTTCTGGACTCACCTGGTAGCTAATGCAATTTGTTTCCTCCATTTTAAACCTGTCAAAAGATGGGCTGTAGAGTTTTGTAACATTTGAAGTTTCCTTAGACTATTTTATGGTAAGCCCAGATATAAAAGGTTACAATAAATAAGGTGGAAAGTAAGAGTTGCAGGGATAATTTTTGCAAAACTAATGCTTCATGCTTCGAGAAACAGCTGAGCCAGTCCTGGTTTTACAAGACCTTTTTCAAAGCAATTTCCATTTTCTGCAGTTCACAGGTCAGGGCTCACTGGGCCAATGGGAACCTGGAGCAGCAAGTGAAAATGAAATACAGAGCTGCCAGCCTCTGCAGGAAGTTTAGACCAGTCTTTGCTTTGCTTTGAACGTGCATTTCACTGCATCATAGTATTTGTAGTCCTAAATCTATCAGAATAGGGTTTGTCAGAGCCAGGACTAGCCTAAAATCTCTCTCCTGGAATTGGGTGTCTTGGCTGCTATGGAAATCTCTTTCTGTTCATACATTATCCAACTGTGAATAGTAGGGATGTGAATCGTTTTAGGACGATTAAAATTATCGTCCGATAATTTTAATATCGTCTTAAACCGTTATGGAACACAATACAATAGAGATTCTAACGATTTATCGTTATAAATCGTTAGAATCGTGAGCCGGCACACTAAAACCCCCTAAAACCCACCCCCGACCCTTTAAATTAAATCCCCCACCCTCCCGAACCCCCCCCAAATGAGTTAAATAACCTGCGGGTCCAGCGGCGGTCCGGAACGGCAGCGGTCCAGAACGGGCTCCTGCTCCTGAATCTTGTTGTCTTCAGCCGGCGCCATTTTCCAAAATGGCGCCGAAAAATGGCGGCGGCCATAGACGAACACGATTGGACGGCAGGAGGTCCTTCCGGACCCCCGCTGGACTTTTGGCAAGTCTCGTGGGGGTCAGGAGGCCCCCCACAAGCTGGCCAAAAGTTCCTGGAGGTCCAGCGGGGGTCAGGGAGCGATTTCCCGCCGCGAATCGTTTTCGTACGGAAAATGGCGCCGGCAGGAGATCGACTGCAGGAGGTCGTTCAGCGAGGCGCCGGAACCCTCGCTGAACGACCTCCTGCAGTCGATCTCCTGCCGGCGCCATTTTCCGTACGAAAACGATTCGCGGCGGGAAATCGCTCCCTGACCCCCGCTGGACCTCCAGGAACTTTTGGCCAGCTTGTGGGGGGCCTCCTGACCCCCACGAGACTTGCCAAAAGTCCAGCGGGGGTCCGGAAGGACCTCCTGCCGTCCAATCGTGTTCGTCTCTGGCCGCCGCCATTTTTCGGCGCCATTTTGGAAAAAGGCGCCGGCTGAAGACAACAAGATTCAGGAGCAGGAGCCCGTTCCGGACCGCTGCCGTTCCGGACCGCCGCTGGACCCGCAGGTTATTTAACTCATTTGGGGGGGGTTCGGGAGGGTGGGGGATTTAATTTAAAGGGTCAGGGGTGGGTTTTAGGGGGTTTTAATGTGCCGGTTTTGCGATTTTTAGATTTTTCACGATTTTTCACGATATTTTACCCCCCCAAACGGCAACAATACGATTCCCTCCCCCTCCCAGCCGAAATCGATCGTTAAGACGATCGAGGACACGATTCACATCCCTAGTGAATAGATCTGATAATTATGATCAAAAGTGATCCTATCTGAATGATCCTAACTGAATGACCCTAGAGTGAATGATGGCAAAGACTCAATTGTCCCATCCAGCCTTCCCAGTGGACGTGGTCAGTACTGGTAAGAACTGAAATCTACTTGCGCTCCTGGGAAGCAGCTTTTAGTAGAGGTGGTGAAGGGTGGCAGAGGATGATATCTGCATTATGGATAAAAGAAACAAAGCTGAGTAGACCAAATAGAATTAAAGTAAAATACAAAGCTGAAAGAGATTAGTTAAAGCAATATATAGGAAGAATTACAAATTACCACAATATAAGCAATCAAAAAATTGCTTTACAAATATTCTAAAATGTCCTTGCGCAGATATTTCATTTCTTATTTAAATCCAGTTTGCAAACTCAGTTTTTTGAAGCTGCTTTTAAATCCTATGCATTTCTTTAAAATAAATACACTTCCCACAGATTCTTGTTTGTCATGTGTGTGTTTGTCTTGACTAGACTGTAAGCCCCATGGAGCAGGGACTGTCTCTTATTTGTATCTATACAGTACTGCCTATGTCTAGGAATGCTTTAGAAATGATAAATAGTAGTAGCAATCCTATTATGCCTGCATGACTTGTTGCATAATTGTATTGGCCTATATATGCCTAACTTGTATTATCAAATATGATCTTGGAAATATCACATATGTAATATATTCAGTGACTACATAAAAAATTAATTTGTTTGCTGAGAAAACCATATAAGCCAGAAAACCAGGAGACATGGGGAGACAAAATGACTTGCCTATGATCATATAAAGAGCTAGGGCAGGGGAGAGATCATATCCCCAGGGCTTCCCTTGATTCACAGGCCAGTGCTTTAACTATTAAACCACTCTTCTTCCCTTAGTTGGCATAAATCAATTTTCAATTTGCTCATCAAAATAAGAGTTATCATTTTGTGTCAGTTTTTAGATATTCTTCAGTTCATTTGATTTGGTAATTTGTAGCCTCCCACAGCACTATTCTCTTGATGTGCTTGACAGTCTTGTGTAATCTCCTGTGTAAGCATATATCCATATTTATGATTAAGAATAAAAGGCTAAGCCAGACAAAGGCTGTTAGCTCTGACCTACTTCAGTAAGCAAACTTCCAAGAGTGACCTTGTGTGTGTATACATGAGATATTGTAAGGAAATGGCCATTGAACTGTTTGAAGAGATTCTTAAAATGTGAACATAAGGGTTTGCATGTGCTGGAAGTCTATAAAACTTAGATGATTTTTCTTCTCATAAAAAGATAAATACAAGGTGATTTAATTAAATTATTAAAATATATCAATGGATCCCACAGGGAATCTTGTAACCTAAGAAATCAGTAAATAAAACAAGGGAGCATCTACTCACACTAAGGGGGAATAGATTGTACCAGACTCAGATTTAGGAATTCTGAAGAGTGGGGAAACTGTGGAGAGAGACAGTTATGGCTAGAAATTTAAATAACTTTAAAAAGAAAATTAATTCAACATGTTTTTAGAGGCAAAAAATGATCTGTGAGTATCATGGAGGTCCATGTTGAGCTGTGGGTTGACTAGTTAAGTTAACCAGACAATCTTTCTTCAATTAACTTAAAGTTAAGTGGATATATTCAGTGGAGCTGAATATACCCACTTAAATCCTAATTTAGCGGGTAAGTTTATCTGGCTAACTTAGTACAGCCTTGCAGCACAACTAAAATAATCCAGCTAACTTAGCCCCACCCTGGAAAACCCTTGGATCCCCTCAATTTATCTGCCTGAAAAGTTACCTGGACAAGTTGTAGGCATTCAAAGAAGTGGCATTTTCAAATCCTGGGGTTTGTCCATCCAGGTCCCAAACTTATCCAGACAAGCCATTTCAATATGGACCTTATGGTTTTATAATGACATTAAGGACTTGATTTTCAAAAGCTTTTACATTCTTAAAAATGGGTTTTACATGTGTAAATGCACTTTGTCTGTGTAAGTGGGCTTTGGAAAATTGCTACAATATATGCCATTGAATAGTCCATAGGATTTACCCTCGTAAGTGCACTTTATGTGGGTAAATAGCTTTTGAAAATTGCTACAATAGTGGTTACATTTACATTAGCAATTAAAGTGTTTTATATATGTAAACACATAAGGGTAGATTATAAAAGGCGTGCACACATTATAAAATCGGGGGTCAAAGTGTGCAAGGGGGGTGCACAATTGTGCACCTTGCGCGCGCCAAGCCACGCTGCCATCCCCCATTCCCCCTGACCTGACCTTCCCACCCCTTCCCCTAACCTTTCCTCCCCTAGCCCGACTCTAACACCCCCCAAAATTTGTATTTTGCCTTTTGCAGCTGCCGGCACGCGATCCTCCAACACAGCAGCAATAGCCTCTCTGTCGGAGGCTTCTGGCCCCGTCCCGCCCCTCCCTGCCCCTTTTTTCAAGCCCCAGGACTTATGGCATCCCGGGGTTTTACGAGTGTCACGGGGCCTTTTTAAAATAGGCCTGGCGCACGTAACCCTTTTAAAACCCGGCCCATAGTTATACATGTAAAATCATATTTTGTTTATTCCTTCCCAAACTTTTTATGGCACTCATACTCTTTCCCACACAAGAAAAATGGTGGAGACAGATAGAGGGAGACAAAATATGACCACTTAAGTCTCTGTATGTACTTTCTGGTGATTCTTTGTGCCTACTTCAATGCATGAGCAAAGTATGCAGATACTTTGCATCCGTGCTGAATGCACGAGCGGCTTTTTCAAAATTGAAAATAAGCTTGCAGTCTGGCCTGGAAAGCTCATACTTTACCAGGGATTTAAAGTAATGATCATATTTGGGATCTGGAATTAAGTTTTTTCTCTGTGTTGAGAAACTGTCTATGTGGGTTTTTAATTGCAGGGCCATTGCAAGGGTATTAGGTGCCCTAGGCAAACCTTACAGCCATGCAGTCCATCAGCTATGCCCTCCCCATATACATTTAAGAATGTGCATGTATAATAACATATTTTACATGAAAAAGGATATTCAACGTACAGTTTTCTGAGGTTAAAATATCAATAACAACATGTATATTTACAAGCACTACTGTGGTACCAACAAAAAAACTGTAAAAAAAGAGACTTGTAACCCATGTGGTATTAGGCCTATTGTAAGGCATGTTGGGTGTGGTCTTGACCCTCAGAAAACCGTAAGTAAATGGATTTACAATTACAATATAGCATACCTTCGATATCATAACAGCACTAATTGCTAGCACTCAAACCACAACAATCTTACCTATGAAAAGGCAACACTACAAATATTACAGCAAGCCTTAAAACATCAGAAATGTCTCCCAGTTGGAGAGCATTACCCTGGTATAACAGGAAGTGATCCTGTAGAAAGGACCTGCTGTTCCACGTGCACATCCCCAGAGGCAGGCAGAGCTCCAGAGTCTCTAGGCGTGGATGAGACAATGGTGCAGGGAAGAGGGATTCAGTTTTGTAAGGAACTGGACAGCCTTTTGGGGAAGGGGGAGACTTTTCCGAAAAGGACAGGCTCCACCTTAACCAAAATAGATCCAGGCTGCTGGCACTAACTTTCAAAAAGGAGATATAGGGGGTCATTTTCAAAAGCGATCGCACGCGAAGAGGGACTTTTCGAGTGCGATCACTAAATGGGGGCGGAGTTGGCCCCGGAAGAGGAGGAGTCGTGGCGGCACCGGGGCCGACTTTGCGAAGACGTCGCTGACGGCAAAAAGGTAAGGGCCCTTTTCGCCGCCAGTTTCACGCCCAATAGCACCACCTTTTACGATGGCGCTACTGGGTGTGGAAGCCCCCCGCTTCGCCACCCCACCCCCCATTATCGCTGGATTTTCTAAGGTCTGCAACTTTAGAAAATCCAGGCCATAGCAGCTTTTAAACTAGAACAAGGGGGAAAGCCGACAGTCACTCAGCAATGCATGGTTCGGAGGAATGTATCTTTGAAGGATACTAATGAAACAGGAGAGTCAGGGCATCCCAACAGAGAGGTTCCAATAAAAGCAAACATAGCCCATGTGACTATAAGTAAAAAATCATCTACGCTAAAGAATTCTAAATTATCCATAGTTAGAAAAAAACTGAAAGGTGCAGCTGCAAATGTTAAAAGTGTACAACAGGCATGTACATTGTTTAAAAATACAATCTTAGAAGTGCAGTTCAGATGTATTCCATGCATTAAGAAAGGTGGGAGGAAGGCAAAACGATTACTGGCATGGTTAAAAGGTGAAGTGAAAGAGGCTATTTTAGCCAAAAAAAATCCTTCAAAAATTGGAAGAAGTATCAATCTGAAGAAAATAGGAAAAATCATAAGCATTGTAAAGTAAATTGTAAAACATAGATAAGGCAGGCTAAGAGAGAATTTGAAATGAAGTTGGTGGTAGAGGCAAAAACTCATAATAAAAACTTTAGAATATATATCCAAAGCAAGAAACCTGTGAGGGAGTCAGTTGGACTGTTAGATGACCGAGGGGTTAAAGGGGCTCTTAGGAAAGATAAGGCCATTGCAGAAAGACTGAATGAATTATTCGCTTCTGTGTTTACTAATGAGGATGTTGGAGAGATACTGGTTCTGGAGATGGTCTTCAAGTGTGATGGTTCAGATGAACTGAACCAAACCACTGTGAACCTGGAAGATATAATAGGGCAGATTTACAAACTAAAGAGCACCAAATCACCTGGTCCAGATGGTATGCATCCTAGGGTACTGAAGGAACTAAAAAATGAAATTTCCGATCTATTAGTTAAAATTTGTAACCTATCATTAAAATCATCCATTGTACCTGAAGTCTGGAGGGGGGCCAATGTAACCCCAATATTTAAAATGGGCTCCAGGGGTGATCCAGGAAACTATAGACCAGTAGGGATGTGAATCGTTTTTCAACGATTAAAATTATCGTCCGATAATGTTTATATCGTCTTAAATCGTTATAGAACACGATACAATAGAAATTCTAATGATTTATCGTTAAAAATCGTTAAATCGTGATAGTGCGCACTAACTCGAGTTAGTGCGCACTAACTCGATTTAGTGCGCACTAACTGAAAATGATACAAATAAACACTTTCCAGGTCACTGAAGGTCAGTTAGGAATGAATATGTGTTCCTATTGGCTGGCTGCCCTCTTATCTATTGATGTTACCAAGGTTACCACTGAGGTGATGGTTGGGGGGATGGGAAATGGAACTGGAAACTAACGAACACCAACAGAAAATGAAACAAAGTGTTCACACTTCCCAGGTCAGTAAAGGTCACTTAGGAATGAATTTGTATGTATGTATTCCTATTGGCTGGCTGTGCTCTTATCTATTGATGTTACCAATATGGTTGGGGGGATGTGAAATGGAAACAGTTGGAAGCTTGACAAAAAAAGTAATGTAATGATCAGCACTCACGTGACTAGAACTTGTTTGTTTATTATTTTTGTTAGCAGGCACCTGAAATGCTAGTGCATGTTGAATTTGCCAATCACTGTGCATTTTAGAAAGGTGGTCCTGGCTGGAACTGTACACAGTTCAAATATATGTAATTGATTGTTGGTAAGTGTATTTTTTAAGTAGCCACACTGGCACCAGTATGTTTACTTTTCCTCCTACTTAACTCACTAGCTCAGCTTTGTAAGAAGGGCTTCTCTGCTTGTGTGTTGTTTTTGTTTGGTGTGAGGAGAGCAGAAACATCAGATCTTTATTCAATCTACTACAGTCATCTCTTACAGTGCCCTATCCCTATTAATACCAGGAGTGTTGTGATCTTCCTGCACACAGTGCCCTAACCCTGATACCAGTCTGAGACAGCTCCCTCCCTGCATTACTAGTGAGAGGCTGGCTTCACAGACAGGGGGGAGCTGCCTGACCCTCACTCCTGACTTCCCCCATGTCCCAGCTAGTGAATGGTGTGTGGGTGAGGGGGGGGGGGGGTGGTGGATGGTGAAGTCTGAGACAGCTCCCTCCCTGCATTACTAGTGAGAGGCTGGCTTCACAGACAGGGGGGAGCTGCCTGACCCTCACTCCTGACTTCCCCCATGTCCCAGCTAGTGAATGGTGTGTGGGTAAGGGGGGGGGGGAGGATGGTGAAGTCTGAGACAGCTCCCTCCCTGCATTACTAGTGAGAGGCTGGCTTCACAGACAGGGGGGAGCTGCCTGACCCTCACTCCTCTGGGGTATTGTGATCTTCCTGCACACAGTGCCCTATCCCTGATACCAGGGGTGTTGTGATCTTCCTGCATGCAGTGCCCTATCCCTATTAATACCAGGAGTGTTGTGATCTTCCTGCATGCAGTGCCCTATCCCTATTAATACCAGGAGTGTTGTGATCTTCCTGCATGCAGTGCCCTATCCCTGATATCGGGATGTGTGCAAGAAGATCACAACACCCCCGGTATCAGGAATAGGGCACTGTGTGCAGGAAGATCACAACACCCCCAGTATCAGGAATAGGGCACTGTGTGCAGGAAGATCACAACACCCCTGGTATTAGGGATAGGGCACTGTGTGCAGGAAGATCACAACACTCCTGGTATTAATAGGGATAGGGCACTGTGTGCAGGAAGATCACAATACCCCTGGTATCAGGGTTAGGGCACAAGTTCTAGTCACATTGACTGATCACATTACTTGTTTTGTCAAGCTACCAACTGTTTCCATTTCCCATCCCCCATATACTGTCAGTAGGAAACTTGGTAACATGAATAAATAAGAGGGCAGCCAATAGGAATACATATTCATTCCTAAACTGACCTTAACTGACTTGAAAAGTGTCAAATTGTATCATTTTCAGTTAGTGCGCACTAACTCCCAGTTAGTGCGCACTAATCGGAAAAAACAATTTTTAACGATTTTTTAACTAAAAAATCGTGCCTAAGACGATTTTCTTGCCCTGCCACACGATTTCTATCGTTAAGACGATATGGAAAACGATTCACATCCCTATAGACCAGTGAGCCTAACTTCAGTAGCAGGAAAAATAGTGGAAACTATTCTAAAGATCAAAATCACAGAGCATATAGAATGACATGGTTTTTGGAACACAAGCAGCATGGATTTATGCAAGGGAAGTCTTGCCTCACAAACCTGCTACATTTTTTGAAGGGGTTAATAAATATGTGGATAAAGATGAACTGGTAGATGTAATGTAGTTGGATTTTCAGAAGGTGTTTGACAAAGTCCCTCATGAGAGGCTTCTAAGGAAACTAAAAGTTATGGAATAAGAGGTAGTGTCCTTTGGTGGATTACAAACTAGTTAAAAGACAAGAAACAGAGAATAGGATTAGATAGTCAATTTTCTCAGTGGAAAAGGGTAAACAGTGGAGTGCCTCAGGGATCTGAACTTGGGCAGTGCTTTTCAATATATTTATAAATGATCTGGAAAGGAATACGACAAATGAGGTTATCAAATTTGCAGATGATACAAAATTATTCAGAGTAGTTAAATCACAAGTGGATTGTGATAAACTGAAGGAGGATCTTTTGAGACTGGAAGATTGGGCATCCATGGCAGATGAAATTTAATGTGGACAAATGCAAGGTGATGCATATAGGGAAAAATAATCCATATTGTACTTACACAATGTTAGGCTCCATATTAGGAGCTACCACCCAGGAAAAAGATCTAGGCGTCATAGTATATAATACATTGAAATTGTCGGCTCAGTGTGCTGCAGCAGTCAAAAAAGCAAACAATGTTAGGAATTATTAGGAAGGGAATAGTGAATAAAATAGAAAATGTCTTAATGCCTCTGTTTCGGTCCATGGTGAGACTGCACCTTGAGTATTGTGTACAATTCTGCCAGCTGCATCTCAAAAAAGATATAGATGCGATGGAGAGGTACAGAGAAGGGCGACCAAAATGATAAAGGGGATGGAACAGCTCCCCTATGAGGAAAGGCTAAAGAGGTTAGGGCTGTTCAGCTTGGAGAAGAGATGGCTGAGGGGGGGATATGATAGAGGTCTTTAAAATCATGAGAGGTCTAGAACGGGTAAATGTGAATTGGTTATTTACTTTTTCGGATAAAAGAAGGACTAGGGGTAGTCCATGAAGCTAGCAAGTAGCACTTTTAAAACTAATCAGAGAAAATTCTTTTTCACTCAATGCACAATTAAGCTCTGGAATTTGTTGCCAGAGGTTGTGGTTAGTGCAGTTAGTGTAGCTAGGTTTAAATAAGGTTTGGATAAGTTCTTGGAGGAGAAGTCCATTAACTGCTATTAATCAAGTTGTCTTAGAGAATAGCCACTGCTATTACTGGCATCAGGAGCATGGGATCTACTTAGTGTTTTGGTGCTTGCCAGGTACTTGTAGCCTGGATTGGCCACTTTTGGAAACAGGATGCTGGACTTGATGGACCCTTGCTCTGTCCCAGTATGGCATGTTCTTATGTTCTTATCAATAAACCTCCTATTAGGGAAACAGAAAAAGCCAAATTGCTATAAATCCCTATATATAAATTACACGCTAACAGAATACTTCACCTGGTCACACATGCAGCATACAGACACGCACCAAATACAGAATAAAGGGACCATAAAATATAAATTGAAAAGTATTGTCAAAAACTGAACTCAAAACCACAACAAGCCAGAATCTGAATGCAATATAAGAATGAAAAAAACAGAAATATCACCTTGCCTCAAAATATCAAAATCAAGAATAAAATCATTAACAATAAAATAATCCTAATTAAAAAAATAAATATTTCGGAGGGCAAGATGGCCGCCGCATAGAGACCTGTAGCTTACTCAGCTCCGAGGAATCCTCTGGAAAAAAAAAAACCTTTGTGATTGTGATTTCCTTTGAAATATTAACTTTGTGAATCGGAAAATGCCACACACTAAACGCAAGGCAAAGCTACGAGAAAATATTACCTCTACGCCTATGGGTAGAGGATTGAGCAAGCTTTTGGAAGAGCATTACACCCTGGGCCAGAAGCAGGGGCCGCAGGTGAGACCAGCAGAGAGCAGCTGCTGGCTGCTATGGCTGAAGAAATATCCCTGAGCCCCGGAGCACCAACTAAACCAACGCCACCATGGGGACCCCTAGAGGGAGAGGGGGAAACCCAGATTAGATTGCTGCTGGAACAACCTTCACCGAGGACACCGGTAGCCCAGAGAAGCAGCGGTTTGGATCCGAGTGCTTCGATGAGCCAGATACAACATGGCTCCAGGGCCCGGTTTGAGGAGGAACAGCAAGGAGATGGCGTGAGGAGACCTCTCGAGGCAGGAGAAAAGGAGCCAGAAATACAAATTCAGCTCCCTTCTTCGCTGGAAATGCCAGTTAAGATAACATTAGAGGAAGTCTGGAAAGTGTTAATAATGTTGAATAGAGCTGTAATGGACTTGACTGCACTTGTGAAAGGAAATCAAAGTAAAGCACAATTTCAAGAGAAGGCTATTACTGAGATAGAAGCTAAAGTTAAAGTGACTGAATTAGAGGTAAAAGAAGTCAAAGAGGTTCAATGTAACCTGATAAAATCAGATATGATTATGTCAAAGAAGATTGACTACTTTGAGAATGAATTGAGGAAAACAAATTTAAGAATTCTCAATTTTCCTCGGACAAGATGAATGTCAGCAAAAGATCTTTTTAAGAGCTACCTAATAAACATATTAGATTATTCAGAAACATCATTACCTCTGATTTCAAAAATAATTTACCTGCCCTTTAAACAGGATAAAAAAGACCAGGAGGAAAAGTCATCTGATAATTTATCGGACATAATTGAGAAATCCTTTGAAACAATGATAGAGGAGAGAGCCACGCTTTTGGTATTGTTTGTGCAGCAAGTAGACAGAGATAAGATCCTTCCACTATATTTCCGAAAACAACAACAATTATTTTATGGAAAGCAAATTAGGATGTTTCCTGATAACCCAAGAAAAATGCAGGAAAAAAGGAAAGCTTTTCTTCTGATGAAAAATGAAGTAATTGCTAGAGGAGCTAAGTTTTATCTTAGATTTCCTTGTAGATGTATAATTGCATTTCAAAATAATAGATATATTTTCATCGAGGAGGAACAGCTGAGACAGTATCTGGACTCCCACTCCTGAGAACCTCTAGAAGGAGTTGGTCATTGAAGAAAGGTGTAATATCGATGCTGTTTTCTTAGTAATAAGTTTAGCATAATCTGCTTTAAAGTATGCCCTCTGAGAGTTCCTATAATATTCAGATAAAATATTTTCCTTTGTTTTGTAATTTTGGTTTGGTGAAATATGTGAATTTTCTTTTCTTTTCTGATTTTTTCTATATGCATTGGTTCAATGTAATATTATGTGAAATCAATAAAAATAAAATAAAAAAAGAATAAATATTTCAAAACCATTGAATAGGATAGCATCCAAACATTAACAGCTCAACATTTTTAAAAATTTTCTGAAGACCAATAAAATATGTCAAAAGGGCAAACACATCAAACACCCAATAATTAAAACTAATAAGGGTAAAAAAATATCCCCCATACTCCATACCTGGGAACTTTTGACTTCCACATGCCTTGGGCCTGAGATTGAAAAGAATTAGTAGGAGTGACGGAACTTGTTGCTCATAAAGGGGTAGATTTTCAAACGGTTACGGTTACCCCAAACCCCCCCGCGCACGCCGAGCTTATCTTGCATAGGCAGCCGGCATGCGCAAAGCCCCGGGACGCGCGTAAGTCCCGGGGCTTTGCGCATGCCGGCAGCCCCCGGACTGGAACATGGCGCGCCAGCAGCCGGCGCGCGCAAGGTGCGCCTGCCTTGGGCAGACATAACTTTTGGATTAAAGGTAGGGGGGTTTAGATAGGGCCAGGTGGGTGGGTTAGGTAGGGGAAGGGAGGGGAAGGTGCGGGGGGTGGAAGGAAAGTTCCCTCCAAGGCCGCTCCGATTTCGGAGTGGCCTCGGAGGGAACAGAGGCAGGCTCACGGCTCAGCGCGCGCAGGCTGCCGATTTTGGGCAGCCTTGCACGCGCCGGCCTCGGATTTTAACGGCTACGTGCGTATCTATTGAAATCCGGCGTACTTTTGTTTGTGTCTGGTGCACGAACAAAAGTACGCGCGCGCGTAGTTTTATAAAATCTGCCCCAAATTGTTTGCCATGCTTTCTCATATACATACATGCTAACTCACACACATGCATTCATATACACATGCTCCTTCACATATGTCCTCCCTCACATATGTACTCTCTCTTACTTGCATACTTGCTCGATCACACCCATGCTCTCTGTCTCATATATACTTTCTCACTCACATGTGCTCAATAACATACACATAGGCACATACAGGCCGATTCAATAAAACTGCGCAGAAAATGGATGCTCACTGTTAAGCGCCCACTTTCCTAACATGTACCCAGCTCCCTCTCCTGGGTGTACGATTGAATATTTAAATGAGGGATCATGCTACAAAGGAGGCACTAGGGATAAATGTGCATCCCTAGCGCCTCCTTAGCAGCAGGTGCCCAGGAGAGGTGGCTGTCAGTGGGTTAGGAAAACAGATGCTCAATTTTACGAGTGTCCATTTTCCTAACCTGTCCTCAATTGGAAATAGTAAATTAGCTCTATCTATATCCTTTCTGCATCAAGTACCACATTAACCACCCCCAGCTCTGCCACATAGAGTCTCAGCTTCACCTTACAGTAAGCATCCTTCACACATCTCTCTGTCATAGGCTCCATTATCTTGAAAGAGTTTAGGAAAGACACATTCTAGCCTAGCTGGCATGCTTTCAGGGACTTTACTCCTATTCCTACAAGTACATGGATTTCCATGTAAACAACAAGGCCTTGGTCCAATAGAACAATGTTTAGCATCACAACTCTACATGCCTTGCTCCGTACACCTCTAGTGATCACTGTCAACCCTATCACACATTTCTTATTTTCACCCCTAACACATAGTAGCCTCCTCCATCAATTTACATCCTGCTCACATCAATTATCTGGATGTCCATTCACCTATCTATGTGGAGGCCAGCACTTTGATGACAGAGTTGTCCCATACCTAACAACGTTGCCCTTTGCCTTCACTCTTCTTCAAAAGGCAATTTCTCCTATGCATCATACTCTGCAGCATGTGAGCACACAACATGACACACATTTGCTTTTGTCTTCAAAGATAAAAGCTCCTCATCGTCATCATCCTCCTCAGATGAGGATGAAGATGGAACAGGTAATGGTGGTGAGGCCCCAACCCCAGGCCCCACAGAAGCAGCAGTAGCCACCACTGGGGAAAAACAGGATGTTCATTTCTGAGAATGTTTGATTTCCAGTCACCCTGAGATTGCCGTGGATTAGTAGCGGTGGGAAGAAAGGTTCACAAACTTTCTCCTTTCTCTTACACACATGTAGGTGTCGCAGGGTAGGGAAGATACACCCCTGACCCCTGAAGTGGTGTTGACCTGCTGTGAGGAGGGAACTCTGCTATTTTAATTCTGTTCCTTTTGGGGGTAAGCATGCTTTTTGTTAGAAAATTCAGGAAGAAATTTGGTTGCCCCTTCCTGCCTGTTTGAAGCAAGATAATGGATTCCTTACCATAAAGGAACAGCAAATAAAATGATAAGGGGCATGGAATAGCTGCCCTATGAGAAAAGGCTAAGGAAGTTAGGGTGGTTCAGTTTGGAGAAGAGATGACTGAGGGGGGATGTGATAGAAGCCTACAAAATCATGAAAGGACTTGAGCAAGTTAATATAAATCAGTTATTTACTCTCTCAGATATTAGAAGAACTAGGGGGCAGTCCATGAATTTAGCAAGTAGCTCATTTAAAACAAATCAAAGAAAAATCATGTTTACTTAGTGCATAGTTGAGCTCTGGAATTCATTGCCAGAGGATGTGGGTGGATGTTAGTGTAACTGGGTTTAAAAAAAGGTTTGGATAAGTTCCTAGAGGAAAAATCCATAAACTGCTATTAATTAATAAGCAATAGTAGCTTGAGATTTATTTAATGTTTGGGTACTTGCCAGGTACTTGTGACTTGGATTGACCATTGTTAGAAACAGGATACTGGGCTTGATGGACCCTTGGTCTGACTCAGTATGGCATATCTTATGTTCTTATGTACTTATCAAGGATCCTCCTGCAAAGAGCACTTAAGAGACTGTGTAAAATGAAAGAAGATCCAGAAGATCTCCTAACCATGAGTAAAGGAACATTTCACCAACTTGAAACACCCATCAGGTGTTTTACATCCTGGGAAGAGAAAGAAAGCATTTTACTCCCTGTGCCATAGGGCCTCATTTTCTAATCAGATCGCACGCGATAAGGGACGTTTTGCACGCGAAATGTCCCTTATCGCATGCGATACCAAAATGGGGGCGGAGTTGGCCCCGGAAGAGGAGGAGCCGGGGCATCACCGGGGCCAACTCCGCAAAGACACCGCGGATGACGAAAAGGTAAGGCCCTTTTCGCGTCCGAGTTCGCGCCCAATAGCTACACCTTCTATGGTGGCGCTATTGGGTGCGAAACCGGCAGCGATCTCACTGCGACGGTGCGATCGCTGCCGGCTAGCGCAGGCCCGCCCCCGTTTCGGCCCCCCGCCCCTCATTCCCTAAAGTATCGCAGGCCTACGATACTTTAGAAAATGAGGCCCATAGACTCTGTAACATTTTTGTTAGTTTTGGAAGGGGTTTGCCCGGCTTAAAAGACTCTGCCCATCTGGGAGCTCCACTTAATAAATCCAAGAGACTGTGAGTTTTCCCTGTTCCGATGCAAGTGAGTTCTATACAGATAGAGGAAAGAGACAGAAGAAATTCTGTGGTGCTGCAGTTTGAGTTTTGTGCCATTCATCATCATCATTGTTAACAGTAAAGACTTTTATTTTGGACACTACCGAATTGTCTCCAGAGTATTTATTTTGCACTCACTGCACCCACATAAAGATTTATTTATTTATTTAAAATTTTTGTATACCGACATTCGTTAAGCAAACATCACATCGGTTTCCATGTAACATAAAACTGGCCGACAGGGCTTTACAATGAAACTGATAAGGGAACTGGGAGGTGGGAAGAGGGGGGAAACAAAATGGAAAATACTGTACAAATATATAAGCGTAATAATATGGTTAGATATAAGCAATAAAAATTATATACAAGTATTATATACAAGTAAATTATTCACAATATCAGACATCAGGAGAAACTACATACATCAGGGAATGTATAAAGAAACCACCCCTATCACATTGGGAACTGAAAGGACTCCTTTCTTCTCCCAATCCAACGAATCCACACCTGGGGAAGTGAGGGAGCCAGAACAGCTAGCCAGAGAGAGGTTCTAGCCCCTAAGGGTAACAAATATGTTTATGACCTCACCCATGCTAGGATTGCACACAGGGATGGGGTTACTTCAATAATTAAAGGTAAACATTTAAATGGATAACTTGGAGTTGCATGGGTAACTTGGAGTTATCCCTCTAAATGGCTTTGAATATTGACTTCTATGGCTTTTTGGTGGGGGAATAGCCATGATGGCAGTTCACACATTTTCCTTTCATGCTTAAGAGGTAGAGCAGAAGGGGTGTTCTTCTTCAAGCATTTCCCTCAGGTTCCCCCTCTCCATCTCTCATTCTGCATAGGTGGGCCCAGAAGAGGAATGTGGTTATAGAGTTCCAAATGACAAAGAACAAACCATAGTCACCAAGGGATAGTATTCATCTTACTCTGCAACTTTGGAGGAAGTTACTACATGTCAGCGCCACAACTTCAGCTAATCCTGAGTAGGTGGCCTACAAGTTTTTCAAGCTAGCATACCAGGCCCTGCTCTCTTTGTTGCTGGTGACCATGAGGTTGAAAGTGAAAAAGAAGGATAGTACATCTGGGGAAGGAGATTCCAGAAAAGGCATCAGAGGGAAATGTGAAGAAGAACACCAGGTAGGGTTTTTCTGTGTTTCAAGTCATGGGAGTGATTAGAGGGAACAAGGTTTTGTGTGGTGGTGAAGTGGTCAAGCAGACAGATTAAGGAAAGAAGGGAGAGCAGTGGACAGCAGTCCTAGAATATGGGACCACACTTAGAGGCCGTAGGTCCACTATTGAGATGGAAATCTGGAGCAGTAGCAATTATAAATGGTAAAGGCTGGGGAGGCAGATGCATGCTCAAATTATTATGTTATGACCGTCGGTCGCAGACGGCCGTGACCGACTCAACTCACATCATGTGTTGCCCTGCTCTCCTCTCCGAGTCAACTTGCGGCTGGGACTAGCTGCTACTGCTGTATACTTAGAAACATAGAAACATAAAAACATAGAAACATAGAAATGACGGCAGAAGAAGACCAAATGGCCCATCCAGTCTGCCCAGCAAGCTTCACACATTTTTTCTCTCATACTTATCTGTTTCTCTTAGCACTTGGTTCTATTTCCCTTCCACCCCCACCTTTAATGTAGAGAGCAGTGATGGAGCTGCATCCAAGTGAAATATCTAGCTTGATTAGTTAGGGGTAGTAGCCGCCGCAATAAGCAAGCTACACCCATGCTTATTTGTTTTACACAGACTATGTTGTACAGCCCTTATCGGTTGTTTTTCTTCTCCCCTGCCAATAAGCAAGCTTCTCCCCTGCCAATAAGCAAGCTACACCCATGCTTATTTGTTTTACCCAGACTATGTTATACAGCCCTTATTGGTTGTTTTTCTTCTCCCCTGCCGTTGAAGCAGGGAGCTATGCTGGATATGCGTGAAGTATCAGTTTTCTTTTTTTCTCCCCTGCCGTTGAAGCAGAGAGCTATGCTGGATATGCGTGAAGTATCAGTCTTCTCCCATGCTGTTGAAGCAGAGAGCCATGCTGGATATGCATCGAAAGTGAAGTATCAGGCACATTTGGTTTGGGGTAGTAACCGCCGTAACAAGCCAGCTACTCCCCGCTTTGTGAGTGCGAACCCTCTTTTCTTCTCCCCTGCCGTTGAAGCAGAGAACTATGCTGTATATGCATTGAAAGTGAAGTATCAGGCTTATTTGATTTGGGGTAGTAACCGCCGTAACAAGCCAGCTACTCCCCTCTTTGTGAGTGTGAATCCTTTTTTCCACATTTCCTCTTCCTGCTGAAGCTTAGAGCGATGTTAGAGTCACAGTAAGCATGTGTATGTTTATTTAATAAGGGTATTGTCTCCAGGCAGTAGCCATCATTCTGGCGAGTCACCCACTCTTCATTGGCGGCCTCTTGACTTTATGGATCCACAGTGTTTATCCCATGCCCCTTTGAAGTCCTTCACAGTTCTGGTCTTCACCACATCCTCCGGAAGGGCATTCCAGGCATCCACCACCCTCTCCGTGACGGCTGCGCAAAGGAATAGAGGAATGGTTTCCTGACTCCCCGCTGGACCACCAGGGAATTTTGGTAAGTCTTGGGGGGGGGATTAAGGAGGGTGAGGGGTTTAAATTTTTATTTAGGGAACCGGTGCACGTATGGACATAGACTCAACTTATGGAATTCTCCATATGTCCATATTGACCGAAATTGACCCCCCTTTTCGACTTATGGACTTATGAACATAAACTTTTTGTCTGCACATCCCTATTGCAATGAGTTCCTTCGCCTACTGGTGCTTGCTCCTGTCTCCTCAGACCTGTGGTTCCTGCTTTGGATCTACATGCGGCACTGAACTCTGGCTCGGGTACCCGCTCCTCAGGGGCCTGCCCACGCTCCAGTTGGAGACCTTGTTTCCAAGCTTCCCTGCTCCTCGGGGTAGCCCTTGCGCCTTCCAGAGGTCCTGCCTGCTGGCTTCCATGCTCCTCGGGGTAGCCTCACGAACTATCTTACTGCTTGGAGACTTGATTCTGCGCTTCCTCACTCCTCGGGGCAGTGCCTTCACCAGTGACTGTACTCTGCATTTCCCCGCTCCTCGGGGCAGTGCCTATGTTCTACACTAGTGACTATACTCTGCGCTTCCCTGCTCCTTGGGGGAGTGCCTATGTTCTAGTGCAATCCTTATTTGTAACCCATGATAAAAGCCTGTGAGCCCTGCCTTTAAGGGGAGTTTTGCCTTTAAGAGAAACTCCCTCCCCCCTGCTTCTCTCATTGGGAAGGGTTTGCATGCTCTCTCAATCCAACTTGGGGCAGCTGATGTCACTACTTCGGAGATTCGACTTGGGATTCTCCGCTCCTTGGGTCAGTCTACGTCATCATACCAGAGCCTCTCTCATTACACTGTCCCACCCCTCGGGACAGTCTCTGTTTGTATCCCTCCAGAAGTTCCTGTCTTGCGCTTCCTGCTCCTCAGGGCCTGCCTAGCCTCTGTCGGAGTCTCGTACTTCTCGGGGCCTACCTAGCCTCTGTCAGAGGCTCCTGCTCTGGTACTTGCATCTCCAGTCCTGCCTGAGTACTCGATCACCTGGCTGTGACGCTGAACGTTCTATCTCTCTACCACTACTACCATGTCCCCTGCTGCAGCTGACCTCACCTCCCGACAATGAGGACCTGTGGGGCTCCTCCCCTCAGGTTGTATCAACCCTCACTTTAGGCCAAGGGTCCACGAAACCCATGAATCCTAACATATTAGAAGAGAAGGAGTGGTAGAAAACACATAGTACCTTTCATCCTATTGTCCTTCTCCCCCTAAATCCAGACATTCTGCATTCCCATCCACCAGCAATCTTATTGTGCTGCTTGCATGGGTTTCACAGTATTTTTAAAAAAAGAGGCTAAGTGGTGACTTAAGTGTAGCAAGAGCTTATGACTTCATGCCTTTAACTTGCATTGATGTCACTCCATGACCATTCTCTGTGAGCTTTCCCTGCTCTATTCCAGATGTTAGTGATGTCATCCGAGAGCTTTTGTATGTCCATAAAGGAATGATGAGCCTCAGGAATAGTACAGGAAGCTAATTAATGTATTATACTCCAGAGAAAGCAGGTTCTTCCTAAAACTCCAAATAAGTAGGGTTTAGTTGACTTTTCCGAGATGCACAGGGCCTCGCAACAGCCTTTTCCAAATGTAAGATATAAATAAATTTATTTTTGTCTTGAGGTGTCAAATAACTTTTGGGCATTCATTTTTTTATGTCTTACACAGGGGTGAAATGAGTCCTGACACATTATTGCACAATTAATCTTAGTTTGAACTAAGAAAACCTAATAAATATTTCTGTTATCTAGGAGATGTCTCAAATGCAGAAAAAATTGTCACCAATTTCACAACACTATCACATTTCATAAGTATCCACAACAGTGAGATAAGCATAGCTGAGAAAAGCTGCTTCCTCTAAATTGATGCCAATTTTAACATGACTTTGTATAATGAGTTTCTCTTTCTTTGTATAATGTGTTACTAGCCTCCAATTTTCTCAGAAACCTGCTAGATTTCTCAAGTATGGCTCAATTAGACCTACAACAAATTGCTGCAGACCCTAGGCTTAGTTCAGTTTGGCATTTGATTACCCTTTAACAACTTGTGCAGTCATGTAAATTAAGGGAGCATCCCCATGGCCTAATAAAATAAATTCTTTGGTGCATCAATACATATTAAGAAATCAGTTATACACTTGTACTATCACAGAATGACCAAATCTTTTACAATATTGGGTTTACAGTATCCTTGCAGAAATCCTTCAAAGAACAGTTCAAGTATGCTTTTTTTTTACTGATATGACTTATAGCAGTTAGGCATATATAATTCATAATTCAATTGCCTTAAAAATAAAGTGAAAAAATAAATTGATCATTTACTTACCTTATGGTTTTTGGTAATATGGGCTAGTAATTGCTGACTTGAATTCTTATGGATTGCACTAGGAAATTTAACTACCAATTGCAAGTCAATGTGATGCTTTGAGGGAGAGGGAATGGGTGTTTGGGAAAAAATACATATATTTAGTAGCTAGAAAGCTGATTTGGGAAGTGATGCTAAAAACAGAAAAAATATAAGAAGAATCAGACTGATACAGACCCTGTCACAATTCTTATCTTATAAACATTTCTTAATGTGACTAATTTTATTTAGGCTTTCAGATCATCCATTTTAATTAAAAGTACATTTCCTGAGATTGTCCCTAGCAAGATGATAATCTTCATCTAAAGGAACCTACTTACTTTCAGGCTGATGTAGTATCGGCATGCATTAAATGGGCACTCATGTTTGAGCGCCTGCTCTCTTAATGCATACTGACCCATCTTTCCCAGGCGCCTAATTTAATATTTAAATGGGCTGCCATGGTAAAAAGGAAGCGCTAGGGAACATTTTGCATCCCTAGCACCTCCTCGGCATCGGGCACCCAAGAGAGGTGGCTGTCAGCGGTTTAGGAAAACGTATGCTGAATTTTATGAGCGTCCATTTTCCTAACTTGGGCAAGGCCACCAGTTAGGAAAATGGAGTCTCATCACATTCCACCCACATCACAATTAAGTTTCTCCCACCAAGTGAGAGACCTGGGTGTTATCCTGGACAACCAACTAAACCTTAAAATATTTGTCAACAACACCACAAAGGAATGCTTCTTTAAATTACAAGTCCTAAAAAAGTTGAGACCCCTCCTCCACTTTCAGGATTACCACACGGTACTTCAATCCATCATCTTTTCAAAAATTGACTATTGCAACTCCCTCCTTCTCGGACTCCCAGTTAACATCAGACCCCTGCAGATGGTACAGAACTCTGCTGCAAGGATTCTGACCAACATCAACAAAAGAGATCACATTACCCCTATCCTTCCAAACCTTCATTGGCTACCCATCAAATTCAGAATTCTCTACATAGTCCTAACGATAATTCACAAAGCCTTTCACAATCTCTCCCCACTGGATCTAAGTATCCCCCTTCGGCCCCACTCTTCGTCCAGACCTGTTAGAAGTTTCTACAAAGGCACTCTTTACGCCCCCCCAGCCAAGACCTCCTTAAGGAAACGCGCTCTATCAACTGCTGGTCCCCCACAATGGAATGCTCTCCTCCCTGACCTCTGTCAAGAACCTTGCCCAGTGAGCTTCAAAAAAAAAGCTCAAAACGTGGCTATTCAGCCAAGCATTTCCCTAATCTGATGATCGTTACCAGATACAAAGACTGAAACATTTTGGCTACTCCAATGAGCTTCACTCCTTTATGGATTTTTGTTCTTCTCTCCCGTATTGGACGATCATTCTCCTTTCTCATAACAGGACACTTGTAATAAATCCCCCCCCCCCCCCCACCACTGTCATAACTTTGAGATTTGTCATCCTGATCTTGACTACAGTTCAATGAATTATTTGTTCTTTATTTCAAATTAAGATTTAACTTAATATTTATTGGTAACTTTTGCATTTAACCCCAGGTATTTATCTTCATGGATCCCAGTTCCATGTAACCCTGGTGAGAGAGAGAGAGAGAGTTACTAGGTGGGCCTCCCATAGGGATACAAATACCTGTGTAGGGAGGAGGTACTATGGTAAGGTGCTTTCTCTCTCTCTCTCCCCCTCCCCCTCCCCCCCCCCGGAAGGCCAATGTCACCAGGTCTCCACCTCAGCTGATGTAGGAAATCCTTGAGTCTCTCAACAGAGAGGCTCCGGGGTTGAAGAAAAGTTCTCAGGCCCTGGAAGGGAACCAGCAATAAGGTCAGACTGCAGCCAAAAAAAGATTATAGATATTTTAGTTTAAAATAACTAACATCACATTAAAACAAGAATATATGGTAAAAATAGAAACATCTAGGCGATTGATTCAATTGTACTAATTCAACAACCACAATTTCCTGTCCTTAGATGATTCAGAACATATTCACCACTAAATTCTAACTAATTATAGTCAAAGGAATGTGTGTATAAAGAGTGCTCTTCATCACTTTCCAAAAGTTACAGTATTCATGAATTTCATTGAACAAGCAGTCTAAGGAATTCCATAGGTTCAAAGATATGCGAGAAAGAGTCCTGTTATTTTGAAACCATGTTTTATTGGTGTTTTATGAAATAAGAATTACAGTATCAGTGCAATAAAATAACAGTGAGAAACACAGGAGGTCAACATTGTACATGTCTGATGGTACAAATACATAATAACGCTGAACATCAAAACAGTATACAGACTTATAAAGAAAGCAGCGTTGTTGTCTAACCATATTAAACATCTGAGACATGCGAACCGTCAGGTAATAAAATAAAGAAACATATATTAACAATTCCCTCCATGAAATCCTAGTGGTTTTTGGCTTCTCCTTTCTTAGTTGCTTATAGATGCATATACCCCCCTCCTATCCCCCCTTCCTATCCCCCCTCCCCCCCCTCCCTCCTAGTTCCACTTCAGTCTGAGGCTGATAATAACTAGCATATGAAGTTCTGCATTGGTCACATCAAACTCGAGATTATAATCAGAGTCCGAGTCATAATCAGAAACATATGCAGATAGACAGTAAGGTGAGAGAAAGCGAATCAATCGATAGGGTCCAATAAGCACTCTATTATTATTACAGTATAGTGTGATGGACCTGAATCGTGGGTGACAAGTAATCTGTTAACGGGGCCCAGATAAGCGGTATGAGAGTCGAAGTCTTTGCAGTTTTTGTCCGCGCTACTGCCAGTTCAATCGCACAGAGGTGCACCAACTGTTTGAACCACATGTCTTGGGTTGGTAGGAGATGGGACGTCCAAGTCTGCAGTATAGATTTTTTCCCTATCAGGCCGGCTTTTTTTAAGAATGAATGATGAGGGTCACTCAAGAAGGCAATCGTATTTGGCAGCGTTCCAAAAAGCCAAAGAGAAGGATCGAGAGGTAACGTTGTGTGTAGCAATTGCGAACAGAAGCTAGAAATCTGTGTCCAAAAGGATAGGATGTTTTGGCAGTCCCAAAAGCTATGGTAATAATCCCCAGCTGCTATCTGGCACTTAAGACATTTGTTGGTGGGAACAATTCGCATGTGGTAGGCTCGAGTGGGTGGAATATAGACTTGCCACATAAATTTGTAATGGGTTTCCCGAAGTAATACATTGTCCGAGAAGTCAGACGTAGCTACAACACTTCTTTTGAAGTCATCCAACGTAATTGTACAAGTAGGCCACTTTGTCCATTTATGGTATAGCTGATCTAGGTGTGGCAGGGGTGATACCTCTAGTAAGGACTTCGTCATTTTGGAAATGGAGAGTTTTTTTGCTGAACCCGGATGAAGTAGATCCTGTATACGCTGAGAAATTTGTAAGACCTGCATCGAGAAGTTTAAGCTGCTGATAAAATGTCTAACTTGTTGATAGGCAAAGTGGTCCAGGTTTGTAAGCTTATAGGCTGCTTGTAGTTCATGAAACGTTAATGGTCGACCCGTAGCCACCTCGAACAGTTGGTAGACATAGGTGAGTCCCGCTGTTCGCCATCTGTGGAACGGGCCTTTGTAGTATCCAGGTTCAAAAGTTGGGTTACCTACTATCTGTAATAAGGGGGTCATGCGAGATGTTAGGTGATGTTTGGTGCAAAGCATAATCCAGGCTTTCCGGCAGGTGCGTAATAGTAAATAGTTTTTGAGATGGTTTGGGAGCCTGGTGAATGGTAAATGCAATAGTGGATTTAAAGCTGTAACACTGTACCACTCCAAAAGGTGGGCGTAAGGAACAAACTTTGATGTGGAGTATAGCCAATCAGATACATAACGCAGAGTGCACGCTAAGTTGTAAAGTAGCAGATCCGGGCACCCCATACCGCCCGCATCCACCGGAGCCATCAATACTGCCATAGGCAGTCGTGCTTTTTTGCTCCGCCACAGAAAGAGACGTAGTGCCTTCAGAAATGTTTTGTAATCCTTTTTGGTAAGCCACAAAGGGGCCATTTGCAGAATGTAAAGCCACTTAGGGAGTAATATCATTTTGACCAGTTGAATCCGTCCAAAGAGCGATAGAGGCAGGGATGCCCATTGATGTAACTTTGTGGTGGTTTGGTCTAAGAGTGGTTGAATATTTGCCTGATATAAGAGGTTAATATGAATGGGTATGCGAATTCCTAAGTACTTGAGTTCCTTAGCTACCCAACGCAGGGGAAAGTCCCCAGTCCATATGTTGCGTACAGAACCCGTGACGTCGATGACCTCCGATTTATCCAGGTTGATTTTTAGACCTGCGAATTGACCGTACTGGTGCTGCAATCGTAGCACTTCAGGCAGTGAGGTAGCGGGTTGGGTAACAAAAACCAAGATATCATCCGCGAAGGCCGCTATCTTGAAGACCTGCCGCGGCCCCCCAAAACCTTGGATGGTCGAAGTTTGGTCCAATTTACGCAGCAAAGGGTCGATGGCTAGGATATAAAGTAAAGGGGACAATGGACATCCTTGTCGCACCCCACGCCCCAGGCGAACATCGTTAGATAAAAAACCGTTGGCCAGTATGCGGGAAGTGGGAGCACAGTACAGCAGTTGAAGGTATTGCAGAAAATTCCCGCAAATTCCAAAGCGTTGAAGGGTGGAAAAAAGATATGACCAGGCTACCCTGTCAAATGCCTTTTCAGAGTCAAATCCTATAGCTAGAGCAGGGATTTGTTGAGATTGGCATATTTCCATGGCTGCCACCAGCTTTAGAATGTTGGCATGCGGGGACCTGCCTTTTACGAACCCCACCTGGTGATGTGATATTAAAAAGGGCAATAGAACGTTCAGGCGGTCTGTTAAGACCTTCGCTAGGAGCTTTAGGTCGCAGTTTAGTAACGATATTGGGCGATAGGACGAGGGTTGCAGAGAGTCTTTGCCAGGTTTTGGTAACACTGTGATGTGAGCTGTGTTAAAAGATGGAGGAAAATGGCCCTCTGCGAGACCAGCTGTGTAAAAGTTGGTAAGGGGGACAGCTAAGTGACGGTGGAGTATTTTATAGAAATCATAGGGCAGGCCGTCAGGTCCCGGAGACTTCCCAGCCTGAGTGGAAGATATAGCCTGAGAGACCTCGTAAGTTTGGATCGGTCTGTTGAGAAAATCCTGTTGAGGGCCATTGAGGTGTGGCAGTGTCAGATTATGAAAGAAATCTTTCTCCTCTGCGTCCCCCGTCCCATGGTCTGGGGTGTAGAGATGTTCATAAAACGTGCGAAATGATTCGCAAATCTCCCGTGGATCAGTGGTGATGGTCCCAGCAGTGGTATGCATGCTAGTAATGAACGTTTTTTTCCTGGCAGCTCGGACTAGGTTCGCCATCAATTTACCTGATTTGTTTCCAAATCGAAATAGGTTCTGGTCTCCTTTCTGAAGGAAAGCTTGGGCTCTCATATGTAGGAGTGCATTCAGGCTGCCAAGGATACTGTAGTATGCTTTTCTACGCTGAATGGATGGTGACATATTTAGGTCATGTTTGCTTTTGGCAAGCATTTGCTCATGATGCAGTATGTTCTTGTTTAGTTGTTTATTTCGCTGATGGACATAGGCGATGATGTCTCCTCTTAATACCGCCTTTCCTGCTTCCCAAAGAAGTTGGGGATCGGACATGTGTTGTTGGTTGTTATTCATATAATCCGTCCACTTAAGCTGTAGATAGTCCTTAAATTTAAGATCGTCCTTAAGATAACTCGGGAATCTCCAAATGCGGTCCCCTTGTAAAATATAGGGAGAGGATAAACAAAGCGATATCGGAGCATGATCCGAAATCACCTGCGTTTCAATGGATGCCTTCTGTATCCGGAAAAAGAGAGTTTGTGAGATGAGAATGTAATCAATCCTGGATAGTGACAGGTGAGAACGTGAAACATGGGTATAATCTAATTCGCCGGGATGTAGAACACGCCAGACGTCCAGAAGTCGAAGTTGATGACAGAGAAAAGCGATGCCTTTCCTATTCGTAGTGGATGGTCTTTGGTGCGGGGGGCTCCTGTCGATGGAGGCATCATGTACACAATTGAAGTCGCCTAAAAGAATAAGTTGCCCCTGAGCATGTGTATGGAGTAAATTACAAATGGATGTAAAAAAGGAGTGCGAATACTCGTTGGGAGCGTAGACGTTACAGAACGTGACCAACAAGTTATTCCAGTGGCCAACCAGCAGGATGAAGCGACCCTCTGGATCCGCTATACTGGTAACGGTTTGGAAATTCGCCGTTTTATTGATCAAAATTGCAACGCCCGCCTTTCTGTTGACTGCAGCTGAGAAAAAACAAGATCCGACCCAGTCTCTTTGCAGTTTTTGGCTTTCGGTTGTAGTGAGATGAGTTTCTTGTAGTCCGGCAATGTCAGTATGGAGACGCTTGAGATGGTCCAGCACTTTTCGACGCTTGATGGGCGAGCCCAACCCATTGACGTTCCAAGATATCAGGTTAGGCATAAGACCAGTTAGACACTTGCTGATACAGTTGTGAACATGCCCAAATGACGGCGGAGATGAGGACCCCCAGCCTGGCCCCCCCTCCAGTCAGATAGGGTTGGATTCTCTTCTGGGCGTGTACCTTCCGTCTGTGATGTTGTTGCAGAACAGCTGGTTGCAATAGGTGGTAATACTGTTGGGTGTAAGAATTAGTGACTACCGAAAAGGAACTAGGTCTACTGAAAACAACCCTCCCCTCCCCCCTATACCTTTCCCCACCCCGTGGACTGTGATCCTGTATAGCAAAAAGCCTCAATCTTGGAGGCATGGAGGTCATTTGATTAGTGTACGAGTGCTGTGGCTCTATTTCGTGAGTCGTTGGTCCTCAGAAGACGAAATTTAAAGTTTAAGTGAGTTCAGAATGCTATGCGACAATTGATAGAAATTAGTAAAAGTACTGACTGGAGATCCAGAACATTTTAGGTGAAGTCCAAGCCAAAAATAGAGTAACAACATGGGGGCTCAGTCCACCCCCTCCCCCACTGGGTGCGTGTAGTCCAACCTCTCTCGGTAGCCATCCATGATGGCAGCAAAAACATCAGGGAGACATAAACAATTCCGTGCCCCGATCAGTTTAGCTCTGGCCTGCTATGTCTGAAAGAGGAGTGACTGATTTCAAAAAAGCAGCCGCAGTATCGGGTGTTTGGAAAAGCTGTTGTGTATCATTGTGCCAGATCCTGAGCTTCGCTGGGTATTGGAGGGCAAATTTGATTTTTCGCTGAAAGAGCTGAGAGCATATGGGGGAGAAACCCTTGCGCAAGTCTGACACTCGTGCAGAATAATCCTGGAAAATCCGGATGTGATGTTTCCCATAGGAAACAGAAGACTTGCGCCGGTATGCTTTCCAGATTTCATTCTTATGGGTAAAGCTGAGAAACTTTGCTATGACTAGCCGTGGTCTGTCGATGTTTGTCTTTTTTGCCCCTAAACGGTGAGCCCTTTCAATTTTAAGGGACTCTTTGAACTGTGGCAGATCTAATGCCTCCGGGAGCCACTGTTCTAAAAGTTCTCCGAGGGCAGAGTCCTCCAGATCTTCAGGGAACCCCAGAAAGCGCAGGTTGGTTCTTCTCTCCCTATTTTCTAAGTCATCTACTTTGTCTAGGAGCTGGGTTATTAATTTCCCCTGATTGTCAGCTTTAGTTTCAGCTCTGAGTGCGTCATCTTCTAGGACTGAAATTCTGCCCTCAGCCTGTTCCAGCCGTGGGGAAAATTCAGCGATTGCAGCTTGCACCTCTCCTATCTGAGCCTTTACCCCTGCAAGTTTTTCATCCAATGCTGCTTTAATAACCTGTTCGATAGCAGTCAGCGTGAGCCCTGCCGGTGCTGGATCCCCAGCTATTTCGCCGACGGCGGCGGCCATTTTGGCTTCAGAGCCCCGCGTTTTTTCTTTGTCTTTTTTAGTAGTTCTAGAGGCCATCGGGGGCGGCGTTTTATTCATATATTTTGCGATGGACATATGAACTCACTGTGTCTCCGTTTGGTTGAATTTTAGAGCCGGATTCGCTGGTTTATATCGCGCTGAGGGAGTCAGGCACTCGGAGCTCAGGGTTTCCCGTCCTCCCCGGCTCACCACATCACGTGACCTCCGTCCTGTTATTTTGTTGACACCAGTTTTATTGCAGTAGCCAGAGGGTAGAAAACTTTAAATAGAGACAGTAGTTCTTTAGATGGGAAGTAATGGTGGACCCGATTCATCAAATATCTGGATGCTTGATCATGTAAAATTTTAAAAATCGGTGAAAAAATCTTAAATTTATTCCTGAATTCTATGGGAAGCCAATCTAATATTTCTAAACCTGGGCAAACATGGTCCCATGGACATAAACCTAGCAATAGGCAGTTGACCAAATTCTGTATTACCTGCAGCTTTACTAAATGTTTCTTTAGCAAGGCAATCAAAAGTAGGAGTTTGTAGACCAAATTTTTTACTTGGTTTGTTTTTTCATTTTTTTTTTTTTTGCTCAATGTAATATTTATTTCTGTTCGATCTGTTTGCCAAACTAAAATAAACATCTCTTAAAAATGAAATGGGGCCTTGCCAGGCCCTCACTGTCACTTCCTGGACTTCCTGGAGTTTTCCCAGGACCTCCCAGGGATCTCCAACCCACCACTGCCACTCCCATCAAGATGCATGGGTCTGGGCCTACCTAGCTAGCTGAGTCAAGCCCAGTTAGGACATTCCTGGACCTCTCCTTGCTTCTGCTCTCCAGAAACAGTAGGAGCAGGGAGTTCTCCAGCCCCCACTTACCCCTTCCATGGAAGAATTGCCAGAAGAAAGGGAAATGAACAATCCCCCTTGCAGGGGTGGATTGGCCTATCGGGGCCAATCCACCCCGGTCATCCCCCGGTGGGCCGGAGGTTCATGTCACATGACTTTTTTAAGCTCCTGCTCAGAATGCCTGCGGCTAAAGTAAAGAAGAGGGGCCGCCATGGCCCAAAAGAAGATTCGGCAGAGAAGCAGAGTTCGATGGGGCCACAGCCCGAAGAAAGGATCAGTGGGGAAGCAGAGCTCGGCGGGGCCGCAACAGAATCCAACCTGCTATGGCCTGAATAAAGGTTTGGTGGGAAAGAAAAGCTCAGTGGGGCCGCGATGGTGCCCAACTCACCAAGGCCTGCACAGTTGTGCAGAGCCCCCCCCTAATCAGGAATAGCAGAGCCATAAGAAGACAGCAGCTGCAGCACAATTGCAGGGCCGCTAAAAGCAATGGCCTCCTCCCATTTCCCCTGCTGTAGTGAGGAGAGCGCAGCCACTCCATAACAGCTGAAGACAAGGCCCAGGAGAAAGCAGAAGTTGGAAAGCATGCTTGTGTGTGTCTGTGTGTGTGTGTATGAGAGAGAGATTGTGTGTATGTGTGAGAGATTCTGTAAGTGTATGAGTCTATGTTTTATGTGTATATGAAAGAGCCTGTATGTGTGTGTGAGAGAGAGAGAGAAGAGGAGAGATCCTGCCTGTGTATGAAAGAAAGAGCTTGCATGTGTGTGTGAGAGAAAGTGTGCCTGCATGTAGGTAAACTGAGATTATCTGCAAAAAAAAAGGCTGGAGTAATTGAGGGATTCAAGCAGGAATTTGAGGACTGGGTGAAGGTAAATTGGAAACAGGGGAAGGGGAGAGAAGCCCTGAGTGGGGGAGTCAGGAAACATGGGAACTCAAGACTGGTGGGGGGTGAGAGACTGAGGAAATGTAGAGCCAGGAGGATTAAGGTGTAGAGCAAGAGATTCAAGAGATTAAGGGGTAGTGTAAGAGGGAGAGAGCACAGCCCCAGATAGAGAGAGAAAAATGGGGACTGGCAGGAGAAAGAGGCTTGGAGGAGGGAGGATGGGTACAGGACAGTAGGCATGCTGCCTGGGAGATGAGATGGGATGGGGAAAGGTAAGTGGGGACTGATGGGTAAAGTGGGAGAATGAAAATTTAGGGCTTGAGGAGGTGAGCTGAGAGGCTGCATGCATCTGACGAAGTGGACTCTGTTCCCAAAAGCTGCCTCAATAAAGTGTTTATATATATATGTACAACTATCTCTTCTATAAAATGTATCACAAAATCTGCATGTGTGTGTGTGTCTGAGAGAGACAGAGTGTGTGGTTGTCTCACTACTTAGCAACTGATTCAAGAGTTGATTGGTTTAACAACCAGGAAAAATGTAACCAGACTTGGGGAGGATAAGAACATAAGAACATAAGAACATGCCATACTGGGTCAGACCAAGGGTCCATCAAGCCAAGCATCCTGTTTCCAACAGTGGCCAATCCAGGCCATAAGAACCTGGCAAGTACCCAAAAACTAAGTCTATTCCATGTTACCGTTGCTAGTAATAGCGGTAGTTATTATCTAAGTCAACTTAATAGCAGGTAATGGACTTCTCCTCCAAGAACTTATCCAATCCTTTTTTAAACACAGCTATACTAACTGCACTAACCACATCTTCTGGCAACAAATTCCAGAGTTTAATTGTGCGTTGAGTGAAAAAGAACTTTCTGTGATTAGTTTTAAATGTGCCACATGCTAACTTCATGGAGTGCCCCCTAGTCTTTCTATTATCCGAAATAATAAATAACCGATTCACAACTACCCGTTCTAGACCTCTCATGATTTTAAACACCTCTATCATATCCCCGCTCAGCCGTCTCTTCTCCAAGCTGAAAAGGCCTAACCTCTTTAGTCTTTCCTCATAGGGGAGCTGTTCCATTCCCCTTATCATTTTGGTAGCCCTTCTCTGTACCTTCTCCATCGCAATTATATCTTTTTTGAGATGCGGCGACCAGAATTGTACACAGTATTCAAGGTGGGGTATCACCATGGAGTGATACAGAGGCATTATGACATTTTCCGTTTTATTCACCATTCCCTTCCTAATAATTCCCAACATTCTGTTTGCTTTTTTGATTGCCGCAGCACACTGAACCGACGATTTCAATGTGTTATCCACTATGACACCTAGATCTCTTTCTTGGGTTGTAGCACCTAATATGGAACCTAACATTGTGTAACTATAGCATGGGTTATTTTTCCTATATGCATCACCTTGTACTTATCCACATTAAATTTCATCTGCCATTTTGATGCCCAATTTTCCAGTCTCACAAGGTCTTCCTGCAATTTATCACAATCTGCTTGTGATTTAACTACTCTGAACAATTTTGTATCATCTGCAAATTTGATTATCTCACTCGTATTTCTTTCCAGATCATTTATAAATATATTGAAAAGTAAGAGTCCCTATACAGATCCTTGAGGCACTCCACTGGCCACTCCCTTCCACTGAGAAAATTGTTCATTTAATCCTACTCTCTGTTTCCTGTCTTTTAGCCAGTTTGCAATCCACGAAAGGACATCGCCACCTATCCCATGACTTTTTACTTTTCCTAGAAGCCTCTCATGAGGAACTTTGTCAAACGCCTTCTAAAAATCCAAGCATACTACATCTACCGGTTCATCTTTATTCACATGTTTATTAACTCCTTCAAAAAAGTGAAGCAGATTTGTGAGGCAAGACTTGCCTTGGGTAAAGCCATGCTGACTTTGTTCCATTAAACCATATCTTTCTATATATTCTGTGATTTTGATGTTTAGAACACTTTCCACTATTTTTCCTGGCACTGAAGTCAGGCTAACCGGTCTGTAGTTTCCCGGATCGCCCCTGGAGCCCTTTTTAAATATTGGTGTTACATTAGCTATCCTCCAGTCTTCAGGTACAATGGATGATTTTAATGATAGGTTACAAATCTTTACTAATAGGTCTGAAATTTCATTTTTTAGTTCCTTCAGAACTCTGGGGTGTATACCATCCAGTCCAGGTGATTTACTACTCTTCAGTTTGTCACTCAGGTCTACCACATCTTCTAGATTCACCGTGATTTGATTCAGTCCATCTGAATCATTACCCATGAAAACCTTCTCCAGTATGGGTACCTCCCCAACATCCTCTTCAGTAAACACCGAAGGAAAGAAATCATTTAATCTTTCCGCGATGGCCTTATCTTCTCTAAATGCCTCTTTAACCCCTCGATCATCTAATGGTCCAACTGACTCCCTCACAGGCTTTCAGCTTCGGATATATTTAAAAATGTTTTTACTGTGAGTTTTTGCCTCTACGGCCAACTTCTTTTCAAATTCTCTCTTAGCCTGTCTTATCAATGTCTTACATTTAACTTGCCAACGTTTATGCATTATCCTATTTTCTTCTGTTGGATCCTTCTTCCAGTTTTTGAACGAAGATCTTTTGGCTAAAATAGCTTCTTTCACCTCCCCTTTTAACCATGCCGGTAATCGTTTTGCCTTCTTTCCACCTTTCTTAATGTGTGGAATACATCTGGACTGTGCTTCTAGAATGGTATTTTTTAACAATGACCACGCCTCTTGCACATTTTTTACTTTTGTAGCTGCTCCTTTCAGTTTTTTTCTAACAATTTTTCTCATTTTATCAATGTTTCTCTTTTGAAAGTTTAGCACAAGAGCTGTGGATTTGCATACTGTTCCTCTTCTAGTCATTAATTCAATTTTGATCATATTATGATCACTATTGCCAAGCGGCCCCACCACTGTTACCTCTCTCACCAAGTCCTGTGCTCCACTGAGAATTAGATCTAAAATTGCTCCCTCTCTTGTCGGTTCCTGAACCAATTGCTCCATAAAGCTATCATTTATTCCATCCAGGAACGTTATCTCTCTAGCGTGTCCCGTTGTAACATTTACCCATTCAATATTGGGGTAATTGAAGTCTCCCATTATTACCGCACTACCAATTTGGTTAGCTTCCCTAATTTCTCTTAGCATTTCACTGTCCATCTCACCATCTTGACCAGGTGGACAGTAGTATACTCCTATCATTATAGTCTTCCCCGACACACAAGGGATTTCTACCCATAAAGATTCAATTTTGCATTTAGTCTCATGCAGGATGTTTATCCTGTTGGACTCTATGCCATCCCGGACATAAAGCGCCACACCGCCTCCCGGGTGTTCCTCTCTGTTATTGCGATATAATTTGTACCCTGGTATAGCATGGAGGTTATCCTCCTTCCACCATGTCTCTGAGATGCCAATTAAGTCCATGTCATCATTCACTGCTATATATTCTAATTCTCCCTTCTTACTTCTTAGACTTCTGGCATTAGCATACAAACATTTCAAAGTTTGTTTTTTGTTTGTATTTTCATTCTGCTTTTTAATTGATAGGAATAAGTTAGAATTTTTTAGCTCAGGTGAGTTTTTAGTTACAGGCACTTGTACTACTTTTCTTATTATTGGAACCTCACTGTCGGGATGCCCTAATTCTAATGCATCATTAGTATCCTTTGAAGATACCTCTCTCCGAACCATGCGCTGCTGAGCAACCGTCAGCTTTCCCCTTTGTTTTAGTTTAAAAGCTGCTCAACCAAATCTGCTCATGCTTGGTCTAGAATGTGCTCTACTTCTTGGTTATTTATGAAAAATTTGAAATTTGTGTTGAAGATTTTTTTTCGGCTCAGGTCTGACAGTTAAGGCAATTGTGTTCCAGGTCACATAATGTATCTCTCAAGGGTCAGCTTGGTGTGCTTTTGTGAGTCAGTGAATCACATGGGCCTGTTTTCAAAAAAATCCCCCGGGCTGATATTTTCCTACAATCCGCCCCTGCCCCCTTGATTCTGTCCTGTTGCATCCATTTAAAGATGACCCCTGGTTCTGAGATCGATGCCAAAGTGACATAACATTTTGGGATATTTTCAGTCAAGGCCATTTTCGGTTTGTGTCATTTGGAACAAACTGAAAATTACCATTTTTTTTGGTTCAGATGTGCCATTCATTTTAAATGAATGCATAACCTTAATCAAAAGTGAATTGTAGTAGTCCAGCCTGTTAGTGACAAGGGAGCAAACAAGCTTAGTCAGAACCATTTATCCAAGACCATTCTCAATTGGTGTAAGTGGTAAAATTTGCATTGCCATTATCATATCTACATAAGCAGCTGTGATAATTGTTATCATAACTGCAATAACCCCATTAATCATGTCTCAGATGGTTCTAACTAGGGTGAGGCCTTTCTCAGATAAAGGCTTTACTGTGTGACATAGTTCTTATCATACTTTAAATACATCTACCTCTTAGAGACAAAGGAATAAGGCTCATGTGCTTAGTCCTCTTTACTAGCTTTCAACCACCTTCTAAAGTAATGTAACACACTAGAAATAGCTTCCTACTAGAAATATTGTTACATGTTTTTTTTAATATGAAAGCTGTCTTCTGAAACTAATTTTGAAGGAGGCTATATGTTGAAGTTTTAGATATGTGGAATTTTCACATTATTATTCAAGGACATTGCTGGCTGTTGAAATGCTACTGTCAAATTCAAAGTGCTCGATTTGTTTTATTAATGAACCTGGGAGTGAGTATGTGTGTGTGTGTGTGTGTGTGTGTGTGTGTGTATGTTTACAAATGAGGAAATGTCCTTTTGTTGGCTCTTTTAAATTCAACAATGCTGCCACTCACCTTTGCCTGTGTTTTACTAATATTCCCTAGATACCTAACCAAAGGAGACTTTCCTTACCAATCATGCATATCCTTCTCACTCTCACCTGTTTTCTTTTGTGCATGCATATAGAGAAATCTCTGAGATATGGTCAACACACCCTTAGCTGCAAGGAAAACAGTTTCATTCATGTGAATCTTATTTCTAGAGGTGAATCAGAAAAAGATAAAAGATTGCTCCTGGGATAAAGACCTTGTGGTTGGTATTCAGAGGTTTTTATGTCATTAAAATTGGCTGTTAACCTCATACTGTAAATCTAACTGGTTAAAAATCCACTCCTCTATATCTGACTAAAATATATCTGGACAAAACTGCTGCACGCACGGTTGTCTGGACAAAAATGGTGTTGGGTCAGAGTGTGCCTGAGACAGGGTTTTCAAATTTAGTCCCAATGGCAAGACATTCAGCATTAACCAGCTTAATTTGTTCATTTTACATGCCGATGAAATAAAATGTGCACAGAAAATATACGCTGCAATTGAGCACCTGTTTTCCTAACCCGCGCACAGCCATGTCCCCTGTGCAGCCTATGCATTATTCAAATCGTATTACTATTGGAAAGGTATAAAAAAGAGCACGCCGAGGGAGAAATATGCATTTCTGGCACTTAAACTGCATTGGGCATCTTTATTGCATCGGGTGTCTAAATTGTGCATCCCTAACAAAAGTGTGTTTCTTTTTGGTTATTTTGCTCAAATTTATAGGTTTGTTAATTTTAATGCTGGAAAACACATTTTAAAAACCATGCTTTCACTTCCATGTGGTGCTGGGAGCCTGCAAGCTATATAAGGTTACAGAGAGACAAAGATTTAAGGCCGGATTTTAAAAAGGTTACATGCGTAACCGCTCTTACGCGCGCAGGGCCTGTTTTATAAAAGCCCAGCGACGTGCGTAAAGCCCCAGGACGAGTCTAACTCCCAGGGCTTGCAAAAAGGGGCAGGGTGGACAGAGGCCTCCCACACAGCGAGCATTGCCGCTGTATCGAAGGATCGTGTGCTGGCAGGCTGCCGGCGCTCGCACCTTGCGCCTGCCTGGAGGCAGGCACAAAAGGCAAAATAAAAGTTTTTGGGGGGTTAGAGTAGGGCAAGGGGGGGAAAGGTTAGGGGAAGGGGTGAGAAGGTCAGGTTAGGGGGAAGGGAAGTTCCCTTCTAGGCCGCTCCGATTTTGGAGCGGTCTGGGAGGGAACGGGGGAAGGCAGCGTGGTACGGCGTGCGCAAGGTGCATAATTGTGCACCCCCTTGCGTGCGCCAACCCCCGATTTTATAACATGCATGCACCTGCATGCGTGGCCTACATGTGTGTGCGCATGTTATAAAATCGGGGGTACATGTGCGCACGCCGGGTAGTGCGCGCACATGTAGGCCGCGTGCGCTTCTTTTAAAATCTACCCCTTAGTCTGTGATATACATTTAGAAATCCTTCAGGTTTGCTAAGACACATTTTTAAAACCAGCCTGGAATCAAATTCATGGGCTTTGTTAGGTAAAATGAAAACACCCTTCAACCATATAGGAGCTGCCAGGGAGGAGTGGAATTTTCGTTATTGTATGACAATCCCTATCTAATGTATGAAGGAGCACATGGGAATCTTTTACTATCTGGCAAACAGCAGAACATTCTCTCATCTTTCTTTGGATGTTATTTTTGTCCAATAGTGCCTGAGACGGAGGGAGGGAGGAGGGGGGTTGTAACACTTTAGAGAAGCACATGTCCAATGGGTTATAGGAGGGCTTCCTAAACCTGTCCTGGGGACCCCACGGCCAGTCGGGTTTTCAGGATATCCACACAATGAGATAAATTTGTATATACTGAGTCTCCATGGTTGCAAATTTATCTCATGCATATTCATTGTAGATATCCTGCTGGCTGTGGGGTCCCCAGGACAGGTTTAGGAATCCCTAGGCTAAAAGCCTAAGAAAAGAAACACCAAACAGAATTGCTCCCACACCCAAGAGGCTGAAATTCAGCAAAGTGGCACATAAGGGACCATCTTCTGCTATTACCAATATACCCCGATATACTGCCAACTGACTATTGCTAGATGCATTGTAGGGCCATTGTGGATAAAGGGAAGTGTGTAGAGTATGGAGCCCACAGTTGTTCCAGCTGTCTTCCCAGTAGCACCTGTTTGAGTTACTACCATTAAGAGTGAAAGTGGTAGATGCATTGTTCATATGCACAGTGATTATCTTTTTTTTTTTTTTTTTTTGCCTTTCCAGATGAGGTGTAATATGTCTGTCAGAGGTGCAGAGGGTACATGGTCACCAGTATGCACCCATAGGGCCGGATTTTAAAAGGTACGCGCATGTTATAAAATCCAGGGTCGGCGTGCGCAAGGGGGTGCACAATTGTGCAACTTGCATGCGCCAAGCCGCGCAGCCTTCCTCCGTTCCCTCCGAGGCCGCTCCAAAATCGGAGCGGCCTCGGAGGGAACTTTCCTTCCGTCCCCCCCCCCCCCCCCACCTTCCCCTCCCTTCCCCTACCTAACCCGCCCCCCAGCCCTACCTAAACCCCCCCTTTACCTTTACCCTATAAGTTGCGCCTGCCTCCTGGAGGCTCCGGCCCTGCGCGTAACCCTTTTAAAATCTGCTCCATAGTGTGCAGAGTGCCCAACCTCCCTGCTATCTGTCTGAGTTAATTCTATTTTTTCTTTTATTTCAATACTTTATCCTTTGTTTTCACTGGTTCTGTTCAGCCTCTGCTCCTCAGTTGTCAGTCTTAAAACAACAGACTTCAATACTTGAGAAAACAGTGTAACTTAACTGGTTAGCATAAACAGAGTGAAATTCACACTGATGTGTTGTTCTGAATCTTTGTATTTTGGATACAAGACTGTGAAAGCAGATACTTCAGTTCCTCCCAGACTCGAGTGCACCACCTCCATGGGGAGCCCAAATATGCATTCTTTTTATATTTGCTTCAAATATATTCCCTCAGCAATATATACTACTTAACTTTGCATTTATCTATTATGGTTTTAAATTGTGACATTTTTGGAAGTGACATTTACCATGAAACTAGGATAAAAGAATTTGTCTGTAAAAACAGAGGTTTGATCTTGTTAATCTAAGCTTAGTTTATCCAGTTGTCAGATGTATATAGAAACAAAAAACGTTGAATTAGCACGAGTTTGAAACTCATAAGCAGTAATGCCAGTCATCAAGGCTTTCAACAGGATGTATACGAAATCTATGAGCACCGCTCAGGGAGCATCACTAGTTTACTTATATATCAATCCAACAAAATGGCTACTGTTGTTAAGATTAGTTGCTTCTGCTGATCAATCTCAAATTGAGGGTTCAATCAAATTTTTTTAAAACAAACCAATATATCTTCTATGATATTTTACAAATTTTATGTTGAGAGGAAAAAACCTCAGTACTGGAGGAGACATCAAAGACTGAATCTGGAAGTATTCCTAATGCTGCAAACATTGTAGAAGTATCTATAAAGTACATTATCTTTCTTATAAGTTGCATCTGTTTTCAGAAATTTCAAAAATACGACTATGTTGCCAATGTTTTGCAAAGTAGCTGTGTCAGGGCATAAAATCAATTTTATGTTGCTCAATTTTTATAAGCAATCCTCTCTTGTTGAATTCCATATGGCTATACAGGCTTTGCTGAATCACAGCTCGGCATTATCTAAATATACTACCTAAATATTTAATAAAATAAAAAGAAGCATGATAAAGAGGATAGTCTCCCATAAAACAATAAAAAAGAGAGGTTTTTTTTAGACCCGTGACTGTACCAACTGGTTCAGGATTCAATCTTTGATGTTGTCTTCTCCAGTACTGAGGTCTAATTTTCTCAATATAAAAATAATAATATATTATAGAGGATATTTTGGTTTGTTTTAAAAAATTTTGATTGAACACTGTATATAAAATCTAATCAGTAATCAGTCATCTACCATATAGATAATGCTAGCTGATTTGCCTGAAGGTTTGTTAATACAGATAGAGGATGCATACATGTATCAATGACATGGCTTATTTTCCAATTTTCAGGATCTATGCATGTACAATTGGGGAGTAAGAAGGATCGATTTGCTGAATCCATGTTAGTGGATTTTCATTCACCTGAAAGCACTTGGATACTTTCAAGAAACACATACTTTTAGCTGCATTAAAAAGAGGTGTTCATAGGAGGGAGTGGGAATCTATTTTGGGGGCCTGATTGCAGCCTATCAAGTACATTTTTAAAGTGTATGTATAAAAAACAGGAGTTAGACATGTGGCCAGGTCTTGCATGTACCGTGCATATTTTAGAATGGGCCCGGCCATGCACATAACCCCCGTTACGCGCAGAAGTAACGGGGGGCTGGGGGCATGGTTTGGGTGGGGAGGGACAGAGGCCGGCTGGGTCAGCGGCCATTAGCCGCCATCCCGGGGAAGCGCACATTGGCAGCTGGCTGGCACATGGAAAACACTTCTGCTCCAGAGGGGCAGTAAGTAGTAAAATCAAAACGTTTGAGGTAGCTAGGTAGGGGTTAGGGGTGTGCATTCGTTTTGAACTTATAGGTAAAACGCAACTTATTTTTGTTTTTTAACTTAAAAAAGTGATGAGGCGAAAACGATCGGATTTCCAACTTATTCAACATAGCTATGTTGAATACGTTGGAAATCGCGATTGTTGATCCTAAATAAAAATTTAAACCCCTCACCCTCCTTAATACCCCCCCAAGACTTACCAAAACTCCCTGATGGTCGAGCGGGAAGTCAGGACGCCATTTCTGAACTCCTTTGCGAGGAGCACGTGACGTCGGCGTCACGTCGGAGTGACGCGGACGTCACGTGATTCCCCGCGGGTTCGCTCCGGGACCCTCGTTGGACCCAAAAGGAACTTTTGGCCAGCTTGGGGGGGGCCTCCAAGCTGGCCAAAAGTTCCTTTTGGGTCCAACGAGGGTCCCGGAGCGAACCCGCGGGGAATCACGTGACGTCCGCGTCACTCCGACGCGGGGTTCCGGACCCCGCTGAACAACCTCCTGCAGTCAATCTCCTGCAGGCGCCATTTTCCGTACGGAAAACGATTCGCGGCAGAAAATCGCTCCCGGACCCCCGCTGGACCCCCAGGGACTTTTGGCCAACTTGGGGGGGCCTCCTGACCCCCACAAGACTTGCCAAAAGTCCAGCGGGGGTCCGGAACGACCTCCTGCAGTCGAATTGTGTTGGTCTATGGCCGCCGCCATTTTGCGCCGCCATTTTGCAAAATGGCGGCGCAGAATGGTGCCGGCTGAAGACAACACGATTCAATTGCAGGAGACCGTTCCGGACCGCCGCTGGACCCCCAGGTAATTTAAGGCATTTGGGGGGGGGGGGTTCGGGAGGGTGAGGGATTTAATTTAAAGGGTCGGGGGTGGGTTTTAGGGTGTTTTAGTGTGCCGGTTTTCCTGGCCTCCCCCTTCCCCCGATTTACGATTTTTTGACGATAAATCAGGGGAATTGGTATTGTATCGTGGCCCTAACGATTTTTGACGATTTAAAATATATCGGACGATATTTTAAATCATCAAAAAACGATTCACATCCCTAAAACTGAATCCCCCTCCAACCTTCCCCTATTCCCCCAATCTCCCTGGATGGCTCTTACCTGATCTGTGGGCTTTTCCAGTATTAAAATGGGACAGGACTGATCCCCAGTCGCTCCAGCTCTGCTGGGTCCCATTTTCAAAAGCGCATCAGCAATACAACAAAATGGCAATATTGTCAGGGCCAGCCAGCACGCTTTCGAAAGTGGGACCCACCATCTGCCCAATTTCAACATGAGAGAAACCAACAGATAATTTAAAAGAACCATCTGGAGAGGGTGGGCACACAGAGGAAGGCCCGAAGTGGGGGGCGTGATTATCAGTTTTTAAATGGCAGTGCTATTTTTTTTTCCAGCAGGGGGAGGGCCCCTTCCTTTCAGTTTTGTTTTGTTTTGCTTTTTGCTTTGAGGTTCAGTTCATTTTTAATAAATGAAATTAAATAAACAAAATCTAAATGATAATAAAAAAGAAACAAAAAACATTTCCATGCATATCTCTAATAAACATATCACTAATATTTATACACTTTACCATTGTTGAACATCATGTAACTAATATGTGTACCTTTAACCATATAATAGCTTACATGGGTATTTTTTGTTTGAAAGTTGGTTGGATTTGTGTGAGCTGAACAATAAGCACACACATTGCCAGTTATGTACCCTACTGAAAATGCATATTTTCAGGGGAAATTTTCATATACAGTATGTCTGCATGGTTACAAAGTCCATGGGTAGTATTGACTTTGCACCAATTTTCCAAGGAAAATATAAGCGTACATTCCCTTTGAAAGCTGTCCCAGAAAAAAAGTAACAGAAGAGATTTGCACCTACTTTCTCTGCAAGTACTTTTTTCATGTTACAAAACAGATATAGTTTTAAAAATGTGATACTACATACATTGTTGCCTCCCCCTACATAACCACACCCCTGGGAACTCCTCTACAGACTGAAGGAAAAATTACGAGTGCTGTGGAATAGCACTTATACTTTGAGCAATATGAAGGGTGGGTAGTGCCCACGTTCTAATCCAGAGACAGCCAGTACTTCTCCGCTCCTCAGGGCAGTGCCCACGTTCTATTCCAGAGACAGCCAGTACTTCTCCGCTCCTCGGGGCAGTGCCTACGTTCTTCTCCAGAGACTGTCCGCACTTCCCCGCTCCTCGGGGCAGTGCCTACATTTACTCCAGAGACTGTTCGTACTTCCCCGCTCCTCGGGGCAGTGCCTACATTTACTCCAGAGACTGTTCGTACTTCCCCGCTCCTCGGGGCTGTGCACACATTCAACGCCGATGATTGCAGAACCTCTACGCTTCTCGGGGCTACTACGTTATCACCTGAAGACACGACTCAGGCTTCCCCGCTCCGCAGGATACCCTTCGTCATCACTTCAGTATCTCTCCTGCTATGCAGCTCCCCCCTCCTGGGGTTGCCCTTGCAAGACCTCCTTTGCTCCTTGCATATGCCTCCTGCTTCTCGGGCTTTCCTAGCGCTATCCTCTCGGAGGTCTTCATCCAGGTACTACTTCTCAAACCTATTTGATGTGGGATCCCTCCTTGCTGAGTTCCTCACCCCGCTCCTCGGGACATTCCCACTGACTCTCTCTCACATAACTTCTGCTAAGCCAAGACCTCGCCTCCTGGCGGTGTGGACCTGTGGGGCTCCTCCCCACAGGTGGTACCAACTCTCACCTCGAGCCAAGGGCCCACAAAACCCACAAATCATAACACTGATTACACTCATATCAACTGAAGAGTAATTTTAGAAGGAGCCATTGTGTCTGTCAGTCACCAAATCTATGGCCTAGGCTTTGTCCTTGACTCCAGACTCTCATGTGAGGCCCAGGTAATATCAGTGACAAAGTCTACCTTCTATCAACTATGAAAACTTCACCATCTTCATCCATTATTCAAAAGCCCAGCCTTCACTACAGACATCCAGGCCTGTGTTTTCTACCACTTTGACTACTGCAATTCTTTTATGCTGGACTTCCAAAAAAAGCTAAATCACCACAAGCATAAACAAAATGCTGCAGCGTAGTGCCTGCTCAATTCAAACAAATTTGCACGAATCATTCCACTGCTAAAGAATCTACATTGGCCTTCATAGCAATCAAAGGCTACTTGAAAGACTTACTCTCTCTATACACCCGCTCCTGCCCACTGTGTGCATATTGCCCTATACTTGACTGGTAGTGCTGGCCCCCCAAGGAATTGTGGCTCTCCAGCATGAGAGAGAGGGCTTTCAGAGGATCATCCCCCTGTTCTCTGGAACTCATTACCGCTGGACATTAGACTTGCACCTGACCTCCTCACTTTCAGGAAGAATCTAAAAACCTGGCTATTTGTCGAAGCCTTTGGTCCATAACTATGCCCATCGGTCAGACTCCACCTCCAAATAAAGCTTCATGGCTCCCACACCAATTCTCTCCAAGTGATACCTCAGCTTCCCTCCGACTCACTTTAAACTGCTTGTTACACAGTTCCATAACGTAGTTTTTTTGTTACCATGTAAGGTGTTCATTAGAGCTAATGTAAATCTTTTGTAAGTTAAAATTTTGTTGCCAGTGCAAGACAAACCTCACTTTCTCTTGCATGCTGGAAAAGCATGTAATAAATAAAAAATGATGATGGTGATGATGATGCATATATCTCTAGAAAGAGCTGCTCTTTGAAGGCTTGGACTGAGTTACATGAATCCTTGAAGGCACATTCATTTATCCATATGTCAACAAAGTAATAAATATGTATTACAGCAAGAAAAAGTTGAAAACACAAAGAAAAATAAAATAATTTTCCTTGCTCCAAATCCATAACAACATGTGAATAACTCATAGTCCACTAAGGACTTAAATCTAATAATATACATTTTCTCAGAAGGTCTTCCTCAGCATCCTGCTGTTGTATTTCACACTCCTGTTCCAGGAGGTTACACTTTCATGCTTCATCCATTTTCTTGGATTTCTTTTGTTATGGTCATGTGGAAAGGATAATTGTTTGATTGGTGCTTATGTGTATGTGAAGGGTGAAACTTCTGGATAATTTCATTAGCTGGTGGGACATCTGCACTAGTTAATTCATTTGATATGCAATTAAATCATCCAGATGTCCTTTCTAGCACACTATTTAAATATTACCCCAAAGCAGACACAGCATCTGCACCTCTATGAGCTCCCAGTGATATATGTTCACCAACTTCACCCATAATGTGGAATAAATCAATAGGTTCACAGTTGGAGTCAATGGAAGACGTCCTGACCTCTACCCTGACAGTGAAAGAGCAGTGTGCATTTATTTAAAGTTTATTGTCAGACATTGCATTACCAGGTCCTTGCTATGAATGAGCAGACACAAGATAGGAAACTACAAAAATATATGTAAAAATTCTCTTCCAGGTATGCAATGACAAAATCTGGTTATGTTTAAAGAGTCCACCTGGGATCAGATCTTAATTCTTTAATATGCACAGACATATAAGGGTGAAACCAAAATTCTAGCGTTAATAGGTCCCAACCTCCAAGTTCAGCTTTGTTGCTGCAACATTTGACATACTGCCACAATAAGGTCTCCTAAATTAAAGGAAATACAAGGAACTATATATTTGTGTGTTTCAAGACTTGAGAAAGCCCATATCAGATGTCTGATTTCTGCTTTACAAATTTTTTTCCTTTGCTTTTGGAAGACAATCTTTAAAATAATTTATGTGGGTAAAAGGCATTTTACCCACATTAACCAGTTGTCCAAAATTCCCTTCCTTAATACAACTAAAATTCTGTGCATTGGTGTCTTTAATTCCAGGGAGGAAAAAAAAGCATGCAGCTTGCATGTTCAACTCTACGCATGCTATTTGCCATGAAAAAAGTACTCACACCAAAAAACAGGGGCAGATCTATTATAGGAACTTTTTTTGTAACAATGGCAAGTTTGAAAGCAAAAGTTCATGAGCACTTTCACTTTGAAAACTGGTGCAAAACCTATCAAGTACATTTCAAAGGCCGACGCATGCAAATAGCAGGGTTTACAGGCGTGGCCGGGCCTAGTGCGGGCAGCGTGCATTTTATAATGGGCCTGGCCACGCACGTAAAAACCCAGTACACGCACAAGTGCCGGGCCTCTCCAAAGGGGCTGGCCGGTAGGCGGGGTCTGGGCAGGGGGGGGGGGCAGGGCCGGCACAGCGCCATTCAACACTGTCCCGGGGAAGCGCGTGCTGGCCGGCACGTGGAGATTACTGCTGCTCCAGAGGAGCAGTAATAATAAAATAACAAATCTGGGGAATGTTAGGTTAGGTTTATGGGGTGGGGAGGAGAGGGGAAGAGGGAAGAAGTTTAGGTGGGGGGTAGGGAACTGGGGGAGGCCCTCCGGGTTTAAAGTACCCATGAATGAACTTTGTCCCAATTCAGTTTGAAATCTGCCCTCTTAATGACATTTTTTTACCCTTTCCTCCTTTTTACTTTGTGACGTCAAGAAAAAGCCATATATCCTTCTTTCCTCCGTAGGATAAAAGTTAAACATGAATAGTGATGCTAACTTGAGTGGCAATTCCGTCAAATTTAATAGCTAATTTATTTACAAAATCTCTGAAAACTGACCCCTGGAATCATCATTCCGCTGCAGGACCCAAATTTTCCTAAACCCCGCCAAAAATTCTCCCCTTTCCCTAATTTACATTTTTTATTTGCGAAGCAGTAGTTATCGCACGCATTAGGGCTTTGTCACCTGCTGGTGCCATCTTTAATACCAGCCTTGTGGACTGCTCCAACCCAAAATGGACATCTAGACCTCATAGATAGAATGAGATGGGTCTAGAAGTCTGGGGATAGTGGTGGGTAGGGCAAAGCCTGGGTGGCTTCAGTGTTTACATTTTGAAAGTGCCAGCAATAGGGTTTTTCAATGGAGAAGGTGGGACCTGTGCCCTTCTTTTCTTTTCATTTCATTTTTTTTCCATTCATTTTATTTCTAATAAATGAAAAGAAGTGAACCACAAACAAAAGAAAAAAAAAAGTGGTGCACATACCTATAGAAGATAGTAACACACACATGCTAAAATTAGCATGTACAGTTATGTAAATGAAAATAGGCTTAGTGGGCACTTCTCCGAACACTACATAGCATTTGCTTGCTAAGGCCTAAATGTAACACCTGTCTTGGATCAGATGTTTACTTTTTAGTGTCCATGCCATTTCAAAGGTTTAGCTAACAGGCTGCAGTGTTGGTTTCAAGGTGCAGAAGATGTGGCTGCTGAAGCAGGAGGAGTTGGTAAAAAAGAGAAATAAGGAACAGGAAATATGGGGACGAGAGAGCAAAAGAGAGGAGGAGCAAGAGGAGAGAGAGGAAGGGGAAGTAGAGAGGACAGAAAAAAGAAAGGAAAAGAAGGAGGTCTTGAAACAGAGGAAGAATCCGGAGAGGCCTTGAGGCAGACAGAGGACAAGAATAGCAAAGGAGAGCAAGGAGGCAACCACAGCTGTGGATCTCTACACTTTTTTTGTTGGGCAATCCTTGTAATGCGCTGATTAGTCCTGTAGCTAGGATTTTTCAATCTTTTTATTAATAATATTGCATAGGGATTAGTATGACCAATATGTCTTTTTTGTAGATGATACTAAGATCTGCAACAGAGTGGATGCTGATGGAGTAGATATAATGAAGAGTAATCAAAGCCAGGGGCATGGTCAACTATTTGGCAGCTAAAATTTAATGCCAAAACGTATATGGTGGTCATGCATTTGAGATTCAGACATCCATGGAAGCAACTCCTGATGGGGTCAGTGACAGTAACTGATACGCACCAAATAGGTTAGGGATCTCAGGGTGATCATAGCTGATTACCTCATGGTTGCTAAACAATGTGAAAAGGGAGTGACCAGTCAGAGGTTGCAATTGGTACAAAATACCTCAGCGAAGTATTATACAATTTACATCGGCTGCTTATATTGTATAGGATTAGATTTAAGATCCTTTGCCTAATATGTAAAGCTCTATGTAGAGGCACGCTATCTCATATGCTATATTATTGTCCTTATGTTTCCCGTTTTTGGGCACACATCTGGAACACCATTTCTGCAATTGTATGCCTTACACAACCTATAACCTACTCTTTAATTATTTTAAAGAGTTCTGATCCTACTGTACATCTCCCGATGGCTCAGGGTAAATTATTAGATTTTTTGATTCTAGTTGCACTACACAACATACTGTCCAATTGGAAACATAGCGATCTGCTTTCTGAACACCTATGGTGGAACTCTGTGTGTTTATTTAGCAAGTACAAAAAGGCAATGGCGATAAAATTTCATAGGATGGCGTCCTGGTAACAGGTGTGGAAACCATTGGATGATTATGCAATCTTACTTTCTTCATGATTAAGGTGGCGTATGAGGATTAGTCGCTTTACAATGCATTGCTCTCTTCCTTTACTCCGTTTTATATTATGGCTATCTCTCCCCTTTCCCTTCTATTCTTCTCTCTCTTTCTCTGTTTCTCCTTTGTTCCTTTTTTCTTCTTCTTCTCTCTTTCTTTTTTTTTTCTTTCTCTCCCCTCTCTTTCTTTTTCTCTTTCTTGGAAACTAAGAGGTTTGTTATTTCGTATCAATGTTTTATCTTTCCAATGTACACCACAAGCATCATTAATATTTCACATTTTATGTATATTTGTACACTCATTTACCTCTTAATAGATTTAAACAACAAAAAAGAAAAGCTCTATGTAGAGGACATCCAAAATATTTGGCTAATTGGATTCTATACATTTGAGTTAGAGCTATATACTTGACACTAAGATTTTATTAAGGATCCCATATCTGGTTGAGATTAGGCTAGTATGTATGAGATGAGATGTATGAGCAAAGGCCCTTTCAAGGGCCTTTGCTCTGGAATGTCCTGACACTAGAGTTACATAGGGAATCTAATTACCTAAACTTTAGGAACGTGATCAAGACTTGGATGTTTAAAGTCTTTCAGTCACTAAACACAATTTTTGAGGTGTTTCCTTGACAGCCTAAGATATATATTGAGTAAGTAAAAGTGATAGTTTTTTGTTTAGTTGATTATTAAATTATGTCTTGAGGGGTTTTATTTCTTCTGGGATGTTCTAAATTGTATGTGTTTTTTAATTGCATGGCAATGTTATATTATGTTATTTTATTAATGTATCATTTCATTGAAGTTTTTTGTATATATATTTGTGTTTTTAATTGCAAACCACTTTGATTATTGATAGGAAAAGCAGTATAGTAAAATGATTATGCTAAATTAAACTAGAGTCCCTGTTGATTTCTACACACAATATTTAAACTCAGTCTCTAAATCAGAGATGGTACATTCTCTGGTGCAGTGCATCCCTGAAAATGTATATATTTTGGGTTCTGTGATTAACTATCTCAAGCCTTTTTCCATTATTTTTATTGCAACAATTTTGGACAATTATCTGCTCTGGGCAGTGTGAGTCCCTTTGTTGGAAAAGGCTGTGGTATCCTTCAAATATTTCCCACATAATTCTAGATGATGGATATAGTCTACTAGCAGAATCCAGATACTGATCTAAGAGCACACCATGAATTGCATCAAGATAGTTTGTCTTTTGATCCAAATCATTGCTGATTAGAAATGTAAGGGGCCAATTACATACAGAAGATTCAGGGGCATATTAAGAAAGAATTGCTCTCCAGGGCTTGAAGTGGAAATGATGATCCTACTATACCATTATAAAACTTGCCATTCTGGCCAGAACTGATTAAGCTGCATTGTTCTCTGCAACTTGTAAAAGATATTTCATTTGAAGATTATGCATCAAGTGGATGTTACAAGGTCTGTATGTAATCTCCCTTAATATAATTGAAATCCTTATGAACATACAGTTGAATTCGTGTCTTGATTTGAATTTGGTGCTTTGAACCACAGTTGTGTTCACCAGTAGGGCCTTGAAGCTCCAATTCCCCAATGGAAAAAAGCCTCATTGAACTCCTGGGAGCTACACTAGGATGCATAGGGACATATATAACCCATAGGAAAAATGAAGTAATAATGCCTTTGCTGAAATAATTGATGAGATCTCAACTGAAGTACTTTATTTTGGAGGTTGATTCTCCAAAAGGATATTAACAGAGTGGAGACAGTCCAGAGAAGGGTTGATAAGCTGATACAGAACCTGCACCAAAGCCCTATGAAATTAGATTAAAGGCAATAAATACAGTATGTACACCCTAGAAGAGAGGAAGAAGTGGTGGTGGGGATGTGATAGAGACATTCAAATGCCTAGAAGGTATAAATAGTAGGCATTTTTCAGTGGAAAGAAAGTTCTGGAACAAGAGGTCTTGATAAGAAACTCAAAGGAGATACACATAGGAGTACAGTTAGAAATGTTTTCTTTATAGAAGGTTTTGGTGGATGCATGGGATGACCTCCCAGTGGAGGTGGTGGAGGCAAAAAATATATAACATAATTAAAGAAAGCTTGGAACAGGCACAGAGGATCCTTAGTTATGAAGAAGTGAAGGGAAATCTGGAGACCAAGTGTGGTCTATTGAAATGGTAGGAAACTGGGCTGACTAGGTATGCGTTGAGATCCTTCTCTGCAATCATATTCCCTGTTTCTATATTCAGGCTTGAGTATATTGATATGAATTAAAGGTATGTGCACAACTGGCTTGTTTTTAAGGATTTGGGTATTTTTTTGGCCATGGTTAAGTGTGGCATTAGACTGATTAGAGACTTGAGTCTATGGCGTCCTTCCCGCCACATAGCACAACAGAATAAGTGTTAGGGATGTGCAGACCAAAAGTTTATGTTCATAAGTCCATAAGTCGAAAGGGGGGGTCAATTTCGGTCAATATGGACATATGGAGAATTCCATAAGTTGAGTCTATGTCTATACGTGCACCGATTCCCTAAATAAAAATTTAAACCCCTCACCCTCCTTAATCCCCCCCCAAGACTTACCAAAACTCCCTGGTGGTCTAGCGGGGAGTCAGGACGCCATTTCTGTACCATTTGCGAGGAGCACGTGACGTCGGCGTCACGTCGGAGTGACGCGGACGTCACGTGATTCCCCGCGCGTTCGCTCCGGGACCCTCGTTGGACCCAAAAGGAACTTTTGGCCAGCTTGGGGGGCCAAGCTGGCCAAAAGTTCCTTTTGGGTCCAACGAGGGTCCCGGAGCGAACGCGCGGGGAATCACGTGACGTCCGCGTCACTCCGACGTGACGCCGACGTCACGTGCTCCTCGCAAATGGTACAGAAATGGCGTCCTGACTCCCCGCTAGACCACCAGGGAGTTTTGGTAAGTCTTGGGGGGGGATTAAGGAGGGTGAGGGGTTTAAATTTTTATTTAGGGAATCGGTGCACGTATGGACATAGACTCAACTTATGGAATTCTCCATATGTCCATATTGACCGAAATTGACCCCCACATTCGACTTATGGACTTATGAACATAAACTTTTGGTCTGCACATCCCTACTGATTATAAGTAGCTCACCTACCCACCCAGCTTATTATTACATTGTATCACGAAGGTCTGTGGACTACGTTATTTTCTTTATAAAAAGAAAGAAAATATGTAAAAAAAAATCTTAACTAAAATCTGTAGCTCTAGACTTTCCAAATTTGTTTTTTGATTGTTCACAAACGAGATTCCAACCAAAAGATTTTTTCTTTCTTTTCTGTTGTCTGTCTTAAGAATAATGCTTATTAATAATGTTGTCACCTCACCACATCAAACCTGATGCCAAGTCTCACTGGATTGCAGTCTGTCTCACCCAGCTGGGCTTCACTTCCTTTCAAATCGCATATAATCTCACATGAAACTGAAAGATTTGTTATCTGCTTCAATGCAAAGGTTGACATATTACTTCCCATTGTTCAATTGCACACTTCTAAGTGACTGAAACCTGGCTTCCTGAGTGTTTCTGATAAGGCTAGGTGAAACAAAGGCATATCCTTTTTCCTGTTTGCACACTAAAGCCAGGGCTTTGATGTTGCAATGCATATTTAAAGCAGGAGGACTAGCAACAGTTTTTGAAATATCAGATTTCTTGTTCCTTAGTTCTGTTGTGTTCTGTTTGGCTTTATTGTTAAGTCTCTTTTCTATTGTGTACAAATGCATGGGTTTCTTATGCATTATTGGGAATAACAGATATGCACCTATTATTATATCCAAGTATGCTCCCTTCCAAAACTCTCCTTCCTTGAGTCCACTGTCCAGCTGTTTGTGCTATGTTCATTTTTTGTAAGTTACTGTAACATGTATAGTCATCAGTTTCCTTATTATATGAGAGGGCAACTATTTATGTACTGTAGTTGACTGTGAGGACCACAAGATGAATGAAGTGGATTGTCGTTGTATAGCAGCAGTTTCCCCATGTCTGAATACACAAAAAAAAAAGGGTAGTTAGCAAAAAGCTTGCAAACCTTTCTATGGAAAGAGAATATGTAGCAAAAGGATCAACAAGATGTTGTAGGTGACACCTTTTTACTAGACTAACATATCACCTCCAGCTTGTTAGTTGAGCCTTATTGCTACATATTCAAATGGACTCACACGGCAAGCACAATACATTATTACAGAAACAGCAACTCAGAAAAATGAATGAACTTTTCTGATGACAGTCGGTCACAGTGTCTTAGATCACGTTTGTTTTTGAATAAATACATTGAAAAAGATAGGGTTATGAAAAAAGGAAGGAAACGAGAGTCAGTCATTTCCTTTTATTATAAAGTACTCAGGAATTTCTCTTGTTTCTACCTGGCAGCCTCTTCTTACTCTTTGTACTTTGGAATCTGACTTAATCCCTCTCACTTTCATTTGTAATAAACTAAGAAGAGGTAAGGAATCTAGGTATGAGCCACCAATGGTCTTCATTTACAGCCATCTGGGGAGTTTACAACAGGAGGTCCTCAAACACGACGCTTGCTTTTCCAGCCACCGTATTTTTGCTTCGGATCCAGCCCATGGAGGACGTTTTTTTTTTCCCCCTCATGCAGATGGCAGCAAAGGCAAAAAGGCTGTATGATGGGCCGGAGGGAGGCAGGACCTGCTGCTCCTGCTCCCCACAGTGTGTTCCCAGGGCTAACAGGGGGATGCGCTGCCACAGAGTTCTATCTAGAGAGAGCCTGGCCACATATGAACAGAGGCACAGGTATTGGAAATTGTGCTGAAGAGCGGCCCGGGCCTCTGTGATGATAGAGAGGTAGGGCAAGAGGCCCAGAGCTGAGTGATGGTAAAGATGTGGAGGAAAAGGCCTGGGCATGGAAGCTGTACTGAGGAGAGGCCCAGACCTGAGCTATGGTAAAGAGGTGAAGAAAGAGGCCCAGACCTGAAGAAAGAGGCCCAGACCTGAGCTATGATAAAGAGGTGAAGAAAGAGGCCCAGGCATCGGCAGCTGTATTGAACAGAAGTCCGGACCTGAGTGGCAGAGAGTGAGACCCAGGATCTGGCATTGGCAGGCAACTGCTTTGAAGAGAGGCCAGGCCAGAGCAATGGTGGAGAAGTGGGAAGAGAGGCCCAGGTCCCAGCAGAATGTGAAGGTTGGCCTGCAGTTACCACGGTATGAAGCAGTGGATATTATGTATGTTCTGTTGTACATCACATAGATAAAGTCACCATAATATGAAGTGGAGGATGCTTGGGGGAAGGGAAAGGGATGAGGAGGTGAAGGAAAGAGAAATAAATGAAGACAGAGAGGAAGTAGTAGTAGTGGTAGGAGTAGGAAGATGGAGGGGGAGAGGAAGGGGAAATGCTGTGGCGGCTGGGAAAGAGAGAAAGGGGAGATGTGCTGGTTGCAGGGGAGAGAGGAAGGGGTGATGCTATGGTAGTTGGGAGGGGGACAAAGGAATGGGAGATACTGTGATGGTTGAGGAAACAGAGGAAGGGGATACACTATGGTGGTTGGGGAGGCAGAGAAAGGAGAAGGATGGAGCATGCCATCCCCATTTCCCCCCCCACCCACCACCACCACCTCTACTTGAAGGGGTGGATGCAGGGAAGACAGGAGGCAGAATTCCTGGGGGAGTTGTACAGCTACTACCTTCACAGAAATCTAAAAATATTATTATTGACACTGTCTTCTGCTACACCTCTGGAAGCCCCGCCGCTACCCCCCCCCCCCCCCCCTTACCCAGTATTTCAAATCATTGAGAAGACTGAATATGTGTCTCCCCTCCTTCCCCAGCTCAGAAAACTCTAGATGGGATCCTCCACTCACACACACAAACATACACCCCGGCCCTCTTCATTATTTGGAATATCATATGCGGCCCTTTTCTGCAAAAGTTTGGGGACTCCTGATTTGCAGTTTTGAAATGCACCCCAACCATTGCAGTGGCAGTCTTCCTCTTGAGGAACACAGACTATGACTCTCTTTAAAACCCAGCAAAGGTATGCCTGTGATAGCATGTCTAGTCTGGCAGCATATACCGTGCTCTAATCTCTTCTGATGGACCCCTAGCCACTCCCACATAAAGAACACCACAGAACAAGGAAAGGAGTAAGCTCTGAATCTTTTAATTCTTTCTGCACAGATGCAGAATAATATCGTAATGCTCCGAACAGAAAATCCCACAGCTTAGAAAAAATATCTCTTTCTTCTCTCCATGTCTCATGCTTCACAGAGTAATACAAGAAGTTCAACCCTGGCAGTACCAGAACAATTTGTTTCAATATTTTCTCCCAGGTTTCCTGCAACACCACTGGCAGCCTGTAAAGCCCTGAATAGCTGACTTCCCAACCTCTCTGGCATGAATATTCCCTACCTGTATGGTAGATAACAGGTTCTACTAGCTCCGTCTGGTAAATTCTCAGCCTCCCTGGTCATTTCTAGGGCTCTGTCATCCTGGCAGCTTCATAGCCCTTCCTTCCTGGCTGCAGTCTGGCCAGGAAGCCTCTGTCTTTCTCTTGGTTTCTTAATTAGTCATACTTGGTCTCCTAGGTCATATCTCTCGAAGAGGTTGATGCAATATAGTGTGCTCGGCCTAACGCGCACAGCTTGACGTGTGGTTGGACGTATGTTTTGGACGCAGTAGAATAACTCCTAATGCAGTAATGGGATTAGCACATTCAAAACATGCGTCCAAATAAGTGTGTATCTAATAGCACTCATCACATGTACATGCCATGTAGATGAGGCTATTAGATATTACCCTGATGCAAAAAACCGCTGTGCCCGCAATGTGCACTTTTTAACACAGAAAATGTTATGCCTGCCCCGGAGCAGGTATATAGTGTTGCCGCGCATCAAGGACTCAGCTTAAGAGCAAAAATACTGCTTTTCTGCACCATGCAAAATTAAAAAGGCTTGCTGAAAAAAACAATTTTCAGGGCACACAATATACACCCACAATATACACACTCCAGGCTGTGTCTATTGTGCAGGTCAATTAACTGCCACGGGATAATACAACTATTTCCAGGTATCTCTGAAGTGCTTGAAGCATCTGGGTTAACTGAGGGGAGTGCAGGCTAAAGAACCAGGGGTGGAAGGAGGATCTACAATAGCTCTAAACTGGGCAAACTGTTGAACGAACTGGTGAAACTGGTCATGGCCTGGACGCACATCTGTTATAAAATTCACTCACTTGCACATGGACAAGCTTAAAATTAGGAGCACGCATATGTGTGCTCAGGAGTCAGGATATAAAATTGCCACATATCTGGCCGCATACCTATATACATATGTATATGGGTGCCTGTGAGCTTGTTTTAAAGTTACCAAGAACACTATTGCTCCGCTTACATTCCACCCTTTCTTCCTGGTACTTGTGCGTGCATGTGGTTGGTTATAATATCGGGTGGACACGCGCATGTGCTAGTTGCGCAAGTATCTTCCAATTTTGGCACACTTTCAGCTTTTAAAATTCATCTTTAAGTGTATTCATGTTTTTCACACACAGTTCATGCACATTTAGTAAGAAACTATTAAATTAATGGAAAGGATTTTGAATGGAAAATGGTATGAAATATTAAACTGATTATCTTGTGAAATGTAAGACACATGAAAATAGTTACCAGTTAATATGCCTCTTCGGTTTCCACTATGTTTGATATATCAAAAGTTCTTAAAATGAAAATAAGGGATTGAGAATCGTACTATTCTATCAAAACATTGAAGGGGCATATTTTCAAAAGGTTCTAGCTGGCTAACATCAGGAGTAAAGTGGTAAAGCGAGGTGATATATCTGTTTTCAGATTTGTCAGTGAAAGGGAAATTCTAAAACAATAAGTTGTGATATGAGGCCGAAAGGGGGTTGATTTGGGAGAAATATTTGAAAATAGTTCTTTTCATGAAAGGTGGTGGAAACATGGGGCAGTCTCCCAGTGGAGGTGGTGAACGCAAAAAACAGAAACAGAGTTTAGCAAGGCATGGAAGAAACACAGAGGATCCTTAGTTGTGAAGAAATGAAGGGAAGCCAGAGGCCAAGTGTGGTCTATGGCAGGGGTGAGCTGGCCAGGTTCGCCAGTAATCAATTGGTCCCCTGAGGAGAGGTTGCTGTACCAGTATGTGGAACAACAGTGGGGATATAACTATCCATATGTTTGCCTGGATTTACTATATCAAGTGTAAATGGGATGAATAGTTGAATCTAGAAATATTGTAGCACCTGTATCAAGACCACATTTATAGGGTTTACCCACAAGATTATCCCATGATGCAGGATACCCTAGCTAAACAGCTAGACATGTGGAGGTGGGGTTGCAATATATGAAAGCAAGCTGTGTTGGTCACCCTGTACACTGGAGAGTCATCTAACAGATACTTTGTGATCAGGATTTTGCTGGGTGGAAGTGTTATGGCAAAGGCCTGTCCGCATTGCTGCAGCATTATTTATTTATTTATTTATGTTATTTAAACAGTTTTATATACCGTTGCACGGACGAATCCATCTCAGCGGTTCACAATTATTCATAGTGTTTAAAATAGGTGGAAAAAATGGAAAAATACAATTATTATATTATCAATATGCATCTAAATATCTACATTTTTAAAACTATAAAATTACCAAAGTAAAAGATAAAAAGTAAAAGCAGTATAAGTAAAAAGTTAAGACACATTAAAATATATAGGCTCCTATGCTAATTTCTCGTCTGCATACGCTTGCTGGAACAGCCATGTTTTTAGTCCTTTCTGAAATTGTCTCTTATCTGGCTGTAATCTCAGTTCTGGTGGCAACTTGTTCCAATATTTAGGACCCGCAATTGATATGTCACGCTCTCTTACTTCACATAAGTGGGCTGATCTGGTATTCGGAATTGTGAGTAGACCCTTATTAGATGATCTCAGATCACGTTGCGGTACGTGTAGTCTTATTGTGGTATTCAACCAATCTGTCATATCTCCGTATAGAATTTTGTGGATGATACATAATACTTTGAAGATTATTCTATGTTCTATTGGCAACCAGTGCAAACCCTTCAAAGCTGGTGTTATATGGTCTCTCTTTCTTGTACCTGTCAGTATACATGCCGCAGTATTCTGTATGGGGCAAAGTTTGACTTTTGGTAGGCCAAGAAGCATCGGATTACAATAGTCTATTCCCGTAAAATATCATTGCTTGTAGTACCATCACTTTGCATTTGCCCACATTGAATTTAATCTGGTAATTAGATGTCCAGTTCCCTGGTCTTGTAAGATCATCCTGCAATTCCTCACAGTTATGGTTCCTAACAAGAAAAGAGGTGAGCAGAGAAGCATTGCCACAGAGGCAAGTGGAGTTGAAGAATCAGAAAAATGTGACTGTTCCAGAAGGAGAAATTGGCTACTTTTGCTCCTGTTTATTTTTGAAGAGGACAAGAAGATCAAGTGATCTGGGTTAGAGTTGCCTTGTCTTTCTATTGTCTTTTGTTTTATTCTGTTTGTTTGCTTTTTCTCATGGGGCTGATGGAATCTAAGTGACTTGCCTATTGGTTTAACTTTCCAAAAAGGTCCAGACAGCCTCAGTTGTAAAAATCTCCTGAGGGCTGCTGAACATGAAGAGGTAGGATAAAGCTGCACTTGTGATTAGGTGCATCTGGGCTGTCTTTCCAGTTTGTTTACAGGGTCTATGGACTTTGAAGTTTTATTAAAGAAGATGATGACAACATACCCAGATCAAAAGGGTTTGAAGATAAGAAGATATGATTGTTTTTTTTTCAAGGGCTTTCTTGATTTAAAAAGACTTTGAGGCCAATATTTAAAAAATAAAACGGATAACTTGTCTGGCTAAATTTAACCAGACAAGTTATCCTGGTTATTCAGCAGGATAAATGTTCTGCTGAATATCCCTGATTAAAGTTATCCAGCTACATTAGCCTTAACCGGCTATATTCAAAAGAATTTAGCTGGTTAAGTGACACTGCTCAGTTAAAACAAAGAGCCACCTGGCAGCCAAGTGACCCAATCACTGCCCATCACCCAAGCTCCAAAGCATAGGCCCTGCTGAGCTGAGCTTCTCTCCCCCTCTCAGACTCCTCTGAGAAGATTTTGCATGTAAATGTGGAAGGGGTCTGGGCTGGCCTCCCCTTCTTCCTGCCAACTCCCCAGTTCCATATTATGTTTAAAGACTGACCCGTCATGCCTCGTACCTCCCTCCCTCTCCTCCACTCCCCACCCCAGATGTTACCTTTTCCCAATGTCAATCTTCAGTCAGAAGCCGGGACAAGGGTTACACTATTTGTCCTGAGAAATAGCTTTAAATATTGTGCCCTCTATTTGCTTTTTAAATCACTGCTGCACAGTTACACTGAGCTGAGAATTTCAATGGATTGTCCACAATCATTCCAAGGTAGTGGTGACTACTAATATAAAACCTAGCATTATGTACGCACAGTTAGAGTACATTTTCCCTATGTTCATCACTTTACATTTACCCACATTGAATTTAATCTGGTAATTAGATGTCCAGTTCCCTGGTCTTGTAAGATCATCCTGCAGTTCCTCACATTTATGGTTCCTAACAAGAAAAGAGGTGAGCAGAGAAGCATTGCCACAGAGGCAAGTGGAGTTTTAAAAATGAACTAGATAGATATTCTTTTTTTATTAAAGTGTTTTAATTAGAGTATTTATTTTCTCTCTTTTCTGGAGGGGTTATGAGATGTAATTTCTAAGGATCAAAGCTTAATGAGGGCACTAATGAAAGTCACTGGTGAGTAAAACAGGGGCTTTTATAATTGCCCACCCTCAATTTCACCCACATTGTTATGACGTATTCATTGGGTCAGGTGTTGGAACAACACATGTAATTTTGTAGAATCAAAACTATCCGTATTATTTATGACAGAAACTTACAGAGAAAGTATGCACAAATCTCTGCTGGTACTTTTGCTTTCATTATTGCATCAAACCATGTGTTAAAATTATACACAGGACTTTCAAGACCTTGGTGGTTTGATTTTTACCCCAAATATATATATATGTAATAATGAATAATCTAATTGAAAATGGGTATAACAAATTAAAAACTAATAGTAGAATGGGGTGTGAATAGTAAATACATTGGTGGATATGTCTGAAACTAAAGCACTTGAAAAACATTTACCTCTTTCATATAACTTCTGTTCCTGTAGGTAAACTATGTTTGCATACATACATATCATTTTCTATACTTTGTGTGTTTGACTAGATATGATCAGGTTGTGATGTAGCACATGATTTCAGAATGAACACTGCTTAGGACAAACTCAACACTGGCCCTAGAGAAATCCGAGGCAATGCAAGCAAAGATACCTACTGCAAGCTTCTTTCATCTTTCAGTTGAAATGGAGTTTCATGTTCACTCTCATCTGATTTCCAAAAATATTTTCTGCAAGTTGGGATATTATTTGCAGCTTTCTCTTTCATTGTATGATATTTTCATTGTGTCCTATTGATCATAAATTCTTCCTTTGTTGATCACTACTTGTGATACACTACTGTCTTCTTTAAAAACAATCATGTGTGAGTCTTGGTATGAGCACTCACTTTGAAATCAGTGGAATTGCTTGTGGTATGTGAATCCCTGCAGGTGATCACAACATTAATGCTTATAGTATTGTAGGTCACAACATATCACAAAGTTTTCTCAGTGGTAGAATTACTGTAATAATATACCATGGAATGACACAATGTACTCTGGATCAACCTTTAAATTAATTAGTGTCCTCGCTGTAACTATAGAACAGAAAGGGTTGGGAAAACTGATAAGGGTTTTTATTTACATTGACAGTTTGATGGATGGCAACCTTGACATGATTCAGACAAGGAGAATGAATGCATACATACTCAAGAAAAATGAGCATCTTAAACTATTGGTGCACAAACTGAGGTCATACTTACAATTGATAATTCTTGGAGGGTAGCTTTATATTAGATATGTTGTAGCATAGAAGGTTCTTCTAATATCAAAAAAATCTTCAATGCTATGCAATATATCTTTCCATTAAGAAAATTTCTCAAGAAATATTTATAAGAAATATTTCATGAGGATACCAGAACTAATTAGAATCTTCACTGGGACCTGGATCTTAAGAGAAAGGGGTGCTAAACATTCCATACATTTCCAAGAAATAAATGTGTGAATTTATTGGCTATAGGATATCATACCCAAGGACTTGAATAAAGTGAGAAGTCGATGGGGTAACGCTTACCATCTATAGAATTATGACTGAATGCTTCTAAGTCAGAATTCGCCCTAAACAGAATAATACTGCAGCGCCACACAGATCCTCAATTAGCCTGGGACAGCCGGCTGCTTTATTTTTGGGTTATTTGGCAGATCGGGGAAATTGAATTGTACAGTACTCAGTTGTGGTGTTTCACAGGGCAAGGTTCTGTACTTCCTCTGAGCTTGTGTTGAGCTCCAGGCATTTTTACTACATAGGAGAAATTGAACTCACATATTATGGGACTGGGCTATTGAGGTGATGGTTTCTCCTGATTCTTTTCTAATGGGTGATTTCAATTACCTCAATACCCAGTATTGACTGGGTGGATGGCACATCAAGACTTGCTAGATGAAATAAATGACTGCTTCATGGAGCAGCTGGTACAAGAACCAACAAGAGGGGAAACTATTTTAGACCTACTCCTTAGTGGAGCACAGGATTTTGTGTGAGAGGTGACAATATTGAAGCCACTTGGCAATAGTGACCACAACATGAACAAATTTGACTTAATAACTGGAGAGAGGGCACTAAAGAAATCTATTGTGACAGCATTTAACCTTCAAAAAGGTGACTATGATAAAATGGGGAAAATGATTAGGAAAAAACTGAAAGGAGCAACAGCAAAAGTTAAAAGTTTAGATGAGGCATGGACAGACCAGAATTTTTCAATGCATTACAAAAGGTGGAAGGAAGGCTAAATGACTACCGGCATGGTTAAAAGGTGAGATGAAAGAGGCTATAATAGCAAAAAGAACATCTTTCAAGAAATGGAAAAGGGATCCAAATGAAGAAATCAGGAAATAGCTTAAGTACTGCCAAGTTAGATGCAAAGCATTGATAAGGAAAGCCAAGCAGAATTTGAGAAACTTAAAATAAAGACTTTTGCAGGTACATTTGAATTAAAAAGCCTGCAAGAGATCAGTTGGAACATTAGATGTTCAAGGGGTAAAATAGGCACTTAGGGATGACAAAAGCCATAGCAGACAGACTAAATGAATTCTTTGCTTCAGTCTTCACTGAGAAAGATGTAAGAGAGATACCTATGCCAGAAATTATATTCAAAGGTGATGAAACAAACCTCAGTGAAACTGGAAGATGTACTAGGGCAAATTGACAAACTAAAGAGTGGCAAATCACCTGGACCAGCTTATATATATTCCAGAGTATTGAAAGAATTGAAAAAATGAAATTACAGACCTGCTATTGGAAATTTGTAAACTATCATTAAAATTGTCTATGGTACGTGAAACATGGAGGGTACCAATGTATGCCAATTTTTAAAAAGGGATCAAGGAGTGATCCAGGAAACTATAGACCATTACATGCCGCTGAATATCCCTTCTGAGTTAGCCATAGAAGTTATATCCAGATAACTTAGCCAGATATCTTTGAATATTGGGCCCCTGTATTTAAGACTTTTCAATAAGTATCATTGAAATAATACTGCAAGACATTTTTTTTCTTTTGTAGATATGCTTAGGCAACACTGACATTTTACCAGATTCAGACTCCTTTCTTTAACATAGAATTGCTGTGAAAACAATATTAACAATTGTTTTTTCACTTTTGCAGAACCTTAAACTGAAACCGAGTCAGATAAATATTGTATTTGTGTTTTTTTTCTTTTACTGTGACTGTGTTTGTTGTAATTACTCTGACGATGTTTGTACCGACAGATTATAATTTAAGAAATTGAGTCTTTGTATTTCTTTCTTTCATGCTCTTCCGATACGGAGTCCTTCCCTGTAAGTATTTGTTCTTTCTCTGTGTGTGTCTTTTGTTTCTTAATATTTCTTCTCCTTCGTGTTACTTTACTTTTGAACTGAATGAATGTCCCTATTCTAATTTCTGGGTAGACTTGGTGTGATTTCTCAGATGTATGTGTTCACACTTATCTCTGTCTGTTGTTGTGTGACTCTAATGTGACGGTCTTTGGTATGGCAAATATCTCTTGATGTCATGGGCATGTGGCCTTCATCCGCTAGCATCCACCTCCAGGAGGGGGGGGGGGAGGTTCCTAGTGATTGATTATAACAAATCAATAATAAAGCCTACCCTAGTGAGGGTGTCAGACTGCTTGGCAAAAACGTATTTGTTAACGACTGAAAATAACTTGAATTTCTTAGGGGGAATAGCACATACTCTTTCACAGTCTTCCCACTCCCCTCTAACAAGAACAGGCAAAATTAAACTGCATTCCAGTTCACTTCCATTACTGTTAACTATCCTGTCCTATTTTATTTTTTATTTATTTAAATTGTTTTTTATACCGCCTATACAAATATGCATAAAATCTAAACAGTTTACATTTAAAATCAGAGAAAAATACATTAATTTAAACAAATTAAAATAGCGGTAAAAAAAATCCAAAATTATACACAATAAAAGTTTGAGAAATTAATCAAATTCAGGTGTAAAACAGTATTAACAAGAGTATAAAATGGATGGACAGGAGGCACTTGGAATTAAATACTTTCTCTTTCCAAACCTCTTAGTTATCCAGTAGCACAAGAATTACCAGTCCCCAAGACTGATCCCTCTCTGGTGAAGGCTGGCTTCACCAAGTTTTAAATGAAGTAAGGCAAAGCTGGTCACCAGCGCTATTGCCTTCTTTTAGCACCCCAGTCTCTGTGTGAAAACCCTTTTTCTTAGAGAGCAGATCCTTGCTCTTGTGACATCACACAAGTAGTGCCAGTTTTTAAAAGTGTCGTGCCCCCTTATTCATGTACCTCTCCAGCTCCCGAGTATCCTGGCACAGGTGCCAGCCACTTCCAATTAATTTTTATCATTTTTTAAAAATAATTGCATTGTCTCAAAAAATCCCAGGGGACTGGTTACTGTACACCCCTGCTATGCTTACACTAGGCATCTCACTTCCAAAAGCCATGAGGCTAGCCTTGTGCTTTTGGGTTTGTTGCAGGGAGATATACAGTGAGCCTGCAGGGAAAACCTGGACTGGTTTCTTTCATGATCTGGAGCTCTTGTGGCCAGAGACATTTCTGGCCACATTAAAGTACCCAACTACCCTGGAACAGGTTATGTGGGCTAGGACTGGCCACCCCATCACTAATCTTGGCCCAAACACTTAATTTTCATTACTTTTCCCAGGGAGTCATTTCTGCTTGTCTCCGGGTCTTCGCTCTGTCTCTCCAGCACATCAGCAGGGTCTATCCCAGGGCCCCTTGCTGCTAGACAAATTTCTTTTTGTACTGTGGTCAACTAGGAAGCAATAGGGACCCTTATCACCATGGCAGGGGCTTCCTCAGGGCCACCCAGTTGCTTATTTTGTCTCTTCTTCACATCTCCTCGTTTCTTTATTTTCACTGTTTCTTCTTTTCTTTTTTTCTTTTTCTCCCCCATGGCACTGCAGTGACCCAGCCCCTTTAAGGGTCACCATGGTAATGTCATCATGGCTCGGCCTGCTGGCCCAACTGAAGCCTGATCTCTGTGGTGGTAGCTTTCCCAAGATTCTTCGCTACTTTTTCCTGCCTCCTTGAAACATCCCGCACTATAACTGCAGTGGCAGGGACCTTTCTTCACTGCCATAGCCAATGAAAAGAGCCACAGCAGCAACACCAGTTGTTCTGGTCCCTCTTCCCCTCTAAGAGAGCATTGAGAAGTAGCAGAAAGGCCTCCCCCTGGCTGCTGGCCCTGTCTTTGTCCCTGCAGGATCCAAAGAAAATGTTTGTGCAGCTGCTGTTCCTCCTTTCCTTTTGCCTCAGGAACCAGAGAAAAGGCTCCTATGGCTGTTAGCTTCGACCTGCTTCTCTTCAAGCAGCCTGAAGTTGCTACTCCCTGTCATCCTGTGTGGGGGTCCCTTCTCCAGCTAGTCTGCCAATGCCAGAGGGCACGGCCGGAGGCATGGATGCCAGCCCCCCCACCCACCCACCTCTCCCAGCAGCAGGTAATAATGTTTTATTATATATTTTTTATACTGTCTATAAAGGCACTCAGAGTTCATCATGTCACTCCAGCCTTATGAATACCAAAGACCAACCAAAAGTTATTATATGTGAAAGGCACTAAGGAACCAGTAAGCAATCTACTTGAAGACACATGCACCAATAGTGTGACAGAACATCACAGCCAGGAGGCTGACAAAACAGTAGGGGGTGTGCATTCATTTGCAACCCCTTTGGTAATCCGCAACGTATAGGGCCATATTTGTTGTATTCGTGGGGAAGCGAAACGTATCGCGATTCCCCACGAATACAACGAATCTTCACCGAATTATTTGGCCATCTAAAGGAGCGAATTTAAACAAACCCCCCACCCTCCTGATCCCCCCAAGACTTACCAAAACTCCCTGGTGGTCCAGCGGGGGGGTCTGGGAGCCATCTCCTGCACTCATGCCGTCGACTGCCGGTATTCAAAATGGTGCTGATAGCCTTTGACCTTGGCTATATAGTCATTACGATTCTGAATCACTATACTTCCTCCTTTGTCGGCTGGTTTGATGACAGTGGTGTTGTCTGAGGCTAAGGAGGAAATTGCCTCGCGTTCACAGCGTGAAAGTTTATGGTACTTGCTTACAAGCTGCTGTTCTTATGAAGAGAAATCATGCAAGACAAGTTTTTCAAAAGTGGACACTAGAGGATCTGTGGGCCCTGGTAGTTCCCAACGTGATTTACGAATCAAAATAGAACTATCGGGGGCGGACGGGATGGTAGAGAAAAAAAGCTTAATTTTAAGAAGCGTAGAAACCGCTAATAAAAGATACGTGTTAAATGCATTGTATTGTATTGAGGGCACAAACGAAAGGCCCTATTGTAGTACATGATGCTTGGATGGAGAGAGTGGTCTAGAGGATAAATTATAGACAGTAGAAGAGGAACAGGTCATTGCCATAGATTGAATGTGCATGTCTGGAAGTGTGTAGTACTGGCCGTGGAGTCCAGTGGTTTGTTGCATTGATGTGGTTGCTGCTGGGGGCGACGTAGGGGTAATGTCTGGTGCATATCTAAAAAAAATGAGGATGATGAAGAAGAACCCTGGGTGAAGTCTGAGGGAGGCAGAAACTTCAATGGCGGGACTGGAGGGGCGCATATTTCAACCCCGGAAGAATCGTTAGATGAGGAGTCAGCGAAAGTAACTTTTCTTTTAGAGGAGTGAAAGGAAGAGGACATCCACGGATAGAAAGATAAAAACTTGCACATAGTCCGATGCATCTCTTTGGAATTTCTTAAATTTATTAGATTTAAGGTCTTTGTGGAAAATTAAAAATATACAGGTAAATGGTTTCTCCACCCCCAACTTTGCCCCTAGAATGACTCTTGCTAGAGTGTGTAAAGGTCCACATAAAATTGATTCTGTACATACGTTTATGTGCCCAACTTCCCCAGGCAATTTTCAAAAGCCCATTATCAAAGCAAAAAGCTAAGGCTATCAAATTATGATTATTCAAAGGCTTGCTGAAAGCAACAGGCAAAAAAAAAAAAAAAGCTAAACTACACTCTGTTGCAGTTGTACCTCAAAGTTAACATCCGCTTTAGGAATCAGACCTGCCTCTCCCTCAAGAAGTCATTATACCAAGTTGTCTCTTTTCAGAACTTGTTCAAATTAACTTGCAGCAAGATCCTGTGGTGGTAGGAAAAGCAGGGATTGGTAGGGAAATCATTAGTTTTTCCCGGTCTCTAATTAGCATGATGGAACATTTTGGTGAGTTTAAGTTGCTTATCTCCAAGAACCAAAGAGTTAAATAAACATGGGTGGCCTAGCTGGTCTGTAGCTGGTTACCCAATTCCCTGTCCTCTAAACTTCAGTGAGACACTTAGAAATAGTCTTGGATCCAACTATTATACTTGGACGCTAATGCGTGGAGAGAATCCCTTGTCTGCTATTTATTATTTCCTGCTACCAAAAATGAGGACAAATTCTAGAACTAGCTAAGTGCTGGTGTACATGAAAACCCTGCCTCTAAAATTTGTATTTTACAGATTAAAGATGTGAATATCATCAAATCACTCTCCCGCACACAATTTCTTGGATTGTAAAGTAAATCTCCACTATAAATACTTCACTTATAATAACTGTAAAACCAATCTGTTCTCTCTCTTAAGCATCCGTATTTCCTATCTTTCTGTCCTCTCTCCTTCACATATTTTTTTTGTTTCTTTCATAGCCAATAAAGGAACTCCTGATTCTAAGTAATAAAGTTATTAAATGTTTTTTTTATCTTTTTACCTCAGCATATTGAACTCAATTTTTGCATTTGAAACTAGGAATATTTTTAAATAAAACAAGTGGAAACACACAAAAAAATTCACAGAAGTGATTTAAAAAAAACAAACAAACCCAAATTTCACACCACACTCACATTCTTTTCCCAGGACCCGGGGAAGCATTCCTCCAGCCCTTGTTGACCACTTGACTTGGAAGCCTATGGGGTAGATTTTCAGAGCCCTGCTCGCCTAAATCCGCCCAAAACCGGGCGGATTTAGGCGAGCAGGGCCCTGCGCGCCGGGAAGCCTATTTTACATAGGCCTCCCGGCGCGCGCAGAGCCCCGGGACTCGCGTAAGTCCCGGGGTTCTCGGAGGGGGGCGTGTCGGGGGCGTGTCGGGGGGCGGGCCCGGTCGTCGCGGCGTTCCGGGGGGCGTGTCGGCAGCGTTTTGGGGGCGGGTACGGGGCGTGGCTACGGCCCGGGGGCGTGGCCGCGCCCTCCGTACCCGCCCCCAGGTCGCGGCCCGGCGCGCAGCAGGCCCGCTGGCGCGCGGGGATTTACGTCTCCCTCCGGGAGGCGTAAATCCCCCGACAAAGGTAAGGGGGGGGTGTAGACAGGGCCGGGCGGGTGGGTTAGGTAGGGGAAGGGAGGGGAAGGTGAGGGGAGGGCAAAGGAAAGTTCCCTCCAAGGCCGCTCCGATTTCGGAGCGGCCTTGGAGGGAACGGGGGAGGCAGCGCGGCTCGGCGCGCGCAGGCTATACAAAATCGATAGCCTTGCGCGCGCCGATCCAGGATTTTAGTGGATACGCGCGGCTCCGCGCGTATCTACTAAAATCCAGCGTACTTTTGCTTGAGTCTAATGCGCAAGCAAAAGTAGGCTGATCGCGCTTCTTTTAAAATCTACCCCTATGTGTACATCATGTAGCAGTCATTTCTTCCAGAAGACTTCATAAAAGCAATTTCAGAGACTTGCCTTCTGTAGTTCATATACCATTCTTCTTAACCACACAATCAACTTTTTAAAATATCCATAATGATAATGCAAGAGACATATCTTTATAAATTGGAGACCCAATATATTCAAATGTAGCTCATAGGACATAAAAAGATATAAGATGTTGGAAGCAAAGGACCTTGTGTTCTACCCACTCTGTCCATTTATGCTCACGTACCGTGCTGTCAGTTTTTACTTCATGTGGGTACTTTGCCCTCCATACATCAAGGAAGTTCCTTTGTGTCTATTTCATTCATACTTCAATTCTGCCATTATGTTGGCTCTTATAACCTCTGCTGGAAATCTGTTCCAGATGTCCACTGAAAAAGTATTATTTCAGCCTCCCTCCCTTTAGCTTTATCCAGGGAGCAATTCTGAATGTGGCCAGAAAAGCAGCAGAACCATTGGTAGATTGTATGCATGGACCTGTAGTTCATGATCAAAAGGAAACTCCCCCATACAATTTATATAACCATAGTTAGGATTGCTTTATAATTCTACGTGCACGCGTACTTTTGTTCGCGCCTAGTGCGCGAACAAAAGTACGCGTGCACGTAGAATTATAAAATCTACCCCTGTGTGTTTTTGGGCCAATTTGTTGTGAAAGCTAAATCACCACCACGAGTTGGATGTTGCAGCTGTTCCAGCGCTAAAAATTTAAAAGATATGATATCATGATTAAAGGACATAATGGCAAAGCTCGCAGATTCAAAAAAATTTAGAATGAGATAAGAAAGACCCCATCAGTAATGGAAAGTTAACCCAATACCAGAGAGGTTCCTGAGGCAGCCGGGACACGAATCGTGATCACATCTAACTGCACTCTGTTATCAGCTTCAAGGCAACTAGAACAGCACTCTGCTATCTGCCTTAAGGAAAGTACTTAGAATTTATCTTTGTCTCAAAATGAGATTTACCTCTCTGAAAGGAATATTATACATTTTTAGAAAAATTCTTGAAAAAATACAAAAAAAGAATTTTGCACCAGTGGTGGTAAGACTGATGATTAAAGATGATCCCATAAACGGTTTAAGTAAGGAGCAGATAAGCCCCAAACACCGCGAGATGTTATGAAGGTCTATAATACAACCACACCTGGCATATTTAAATGATGGGGTATTGCATCGAATATTGGCAACTTTGTAAAACTTAACAAGTTAATTGTTGATGTGGTGCTTTACTATATATGATTAAAGGCCTGCCAGTGTGCAACTAATGATGCCTCAGGATGGGTGGACTTCAAACAGAAGTGATATTCAATAATTCTTGCTTGTAACTGACGAGTGGTCTTACCTATGTACACTAATGGGCATGGGCACAGAATCGCGTAAACAACACCAATGGTGTGGTGTTGAAGGTTATATTGTTTTGACATAACTGGATATATAAATTGTTGGATAGTGAGAGAATGACTGCATACAGAACACTGGGTGCATGGATAGTCACCCTTAATAGAAGTGGTTTGTGCTGAGGTTTCTGGTTTTAAACTCAGAAGAGACTAGCAAATCCTGTACATTCCTTCCTTGTGTGAAGGAAAAACAAGGAAGCTCTTGAAAAATGGAATGGGGTGAAAGTACTTTCAAATGATCCTTGATGATGGAAATAATTTTACCAATATGAAAAGAAAAAGGTAATATACAGGTAAGATGGAAAGCTGTATCCTTGGAATGAGGTATAAAAAAAAGATCAGGGTTAATGTACAGAATTCTTTTAAAAGCTTGCTTAACGGTTCGTGCTGGCTACCCCTGATCACGGAAAAGTGCGGATAAAATTTTAGCTTGTTTAATGAAGTCTTGTCTACAAAGCCAAAAAAATTGTCCCACTGGAATGTTGTCTCGCAGTGGGCGGGGATGGTGACTGGTATAGTGGAGGAGAGTGTTACGATCAGTCGGGTTGTGATACAGTGAAGTGCTAAAAGAAGAGGTATTGGTGCAAACAGGAATATCTAAAAAAAGAATCTGGGAATGGTTTAATTGATAGTTAAATTGGACGTGGGCATTATGAGTGTTGAGCCAATCCAGAAACAGAAAAAAACTGAATTTCAGTGCCCGTCCATATAAGGAAAATGTCACAAATATACCGAAGCCAAATAAGGAGTCATGAATGTGGTCGGTTTCAAACTGAGAAACGTATAGGCAGGCAATAGAAGGGGCCATAGTGGCCCCCATCACCATGCCCTTGATCTGTTGAAAAAGGTACCTAAAAAATAAAAGTAGTTTTTAGTTAAAGCAAGTGGCGTAAGAGATACTAGAAATGAGTAGGGATGTGCATTCGGATTGACCGCATATGGAAAACGCAACTCAAATTTTTTTTTTTACTTAAAAAAAAGATGGGGCGTATACGAGCAGATTTCCGACATAAATGAACATAGATATGTCGGATACGGCGAATCGCCATGCGCGCGCTTTCTCGCCGCCATTACCTGCGACTCGAGCTCGGAGCCCCGGATTACCTGAAAATGGCGGCGCCCCTGCGGTAACCATGCCAACCTGTCTGACCCTGTCCTGTGAGTCTCAGTGACTCACAGGAAAGGGTGGGACAGGTCGGCATGGATACCGGAACGCAGCGAATCTGCGTTCACCTTTTCAGACAAGCACTGAATGCAGCGAATCGCGCTGTCATTCCGTGCTTCTCTGAGGATTTCCTGACGAGCCAGCAGCACTATAAAAGCAGCAGCAGCACGAGGACTGACGGACATTGTCAGCGATTCAGTGGGGAGGTGGGATCGGGATCGTGCAGGGTGGGCTTAGGCAGGCTGAGGCAGAGAAGATAGCAGAACCCGATTTGATAGACAACACAGAACAGAACCAGATTTGATAGACAACACAGAACAGATTCTTTGTTAGGGAAAAAAAAAAAAAGAACATTCTTATTGAGTGAGTCTGTACATTTTATCCTGGGCAGTGCCAGGCAGGGCTGGCAGTACTCTGCCTCATATTTGCTATTTTTAAACAGACTTAAAAGCATTCTCCTTGAGTGGTTCAGTGCTGGCTGGGCAGCAGTTCCAGGGCTGGGAGTACTCTGCCTCATATCTACTTTAGTTCTATGTGCACTGCAGTGCACACAGACAGACACATTCCGTGCATTGCCAGGCAGACAGTGAGGCAGTGGGCATTGTAAACAGAGTGAACATTGCCCTTCAGCAAGTCTGTTACATTTGCTATTTTTAAACAGACTTAAAAGCATTCTCCTTGAGTGGTTCAGTGCTGGGTGGGCACTGGGCAGCAGTTCCAGGGCTGGGAATACCCTGCCTCATATATACTTTAGTTCTATGTGCACTGCAGTGCACACAGACAGACACATTCCGTGCATTGCCAGGCAGGCAGTGAGGCAGTGGGCATTGTAAACAGAGTGAACATTGCCCTTCAGCGAGTCTGTTACATTTGCTATTTTTAAACAGACTTAAAAGCATTCTCCTTGAGTGGTTCAGTGCTGGGTGGGCACTGGGCAGCAGTTCCAGGGCTGGGAATACCCTGCCTCATATATACTTTAGTTCTATGTGCACTGCAGTGCACACAGACAGACACATTCCGTGCATTGCCAGGCAGGCAGTGAGGCAGTGGGCATTGTAAACAGAGTGAACATTGCCCTTCAGCGAGTCTGTTACATTTGCTATTTTTAAACAGACTTAAAAGCATTCTCCTTGAGTGGTTCAGTGCTGGGTGGGCAGTGCCAGGGCTGGCACTGGCAGTACTCTGCCTCATATCTACTGAAAAGGAAGCTTGTTCTCTGTGCACTCACTGCACACACACAGACACATTCCGTGCATTGCCAGGCAGGCAGTGAGGCAGTGGGCATTGTAAACAGAGTGAACACATTCTCCTTCAGTGGTTCAGTGCTGGGTGGGCAGCAGTTCCAGTGCTGGGAGTACCCTGCCTCATATCTACTTTAGTTCTATGTGCACTGCAGTGCACACAGACAGACACATTCCGTGCATTGCCAGGCAGGCAGTGAGGCAGTGGGCATTGTAAACAGAGTGAACATTGCCCTTCAGCGAGTCTGTTACATTTGCTATTTTTAAACAGACTTAACCGCATTGTCCTTGAGTGGTTCAGTGCTGGGTGGGCAGCAGTTCCAGGGCTGGGAGTACCCTGCCTCATATCTACTGAAAAGGAAGCTTGTTCTCTGTGCACTCACTGCACACACACAGACAGACACATTCCGTGCATTGCCAGGCAGGCAGTGGGCATTGTAAACAGAGTGAAGATTGGCCTTCAGCGAGTCTGTTCAATTTGTTATTTTTAAACAGACGTAACCGCATTGTCCTTGAGTGGTTCAGTGCTGGGTGGGCAGCAGTTCCAGGGCTGGGAGTACCCTGCCTCATATCTACTGAAAAGGAAGCTTGTTCTCTGTGCACTCACTGCACACACACAGACAGACACATTCCGTGCATTGCCAGGCAGGCAGTGG